>NC_056742.1:85721971-86021971 GCF_019279795.1 Protopterus annectens
ACAATATTAGTACTATTAACTTGGAACGTGTTGACAGATTCGGAGACATATGTATTACTAATTTTCTGCAGTTAAATGCGTCTATTACTCTTAATTCTTGTCATTAGTCATTCTCATTCAACACCTTTCCTCCAAAGGTCACTGGCTTTGTGAGTAATTAAGAGGCTGGCCAGTTATTGTGCGAATGCTCTGACCATTGGTAGGGTTGCCACATTTTCATATGTACAGGATGGGATATATTCTGGAGACACCAGATTGTTTAGGCCAACACATACCCACGGTCAGTACAGGATTTAGAACATTCAATATTTTCCTAGCTGAGGGCCTATTCCTTTAGCACTTTAGTTGCTTATTCTGTTTCTTGTACGAATTACGTATTTTATATCCAGACATGACTGCTTTAGGCAACTGTTACATGAAGTATGGTATATAGTTATTTCCTACAATCACAGGACATTTGCCATTGTATCATTCTTGGTCAGGACACACCTACCCAAACAGTGACTGTCCCTCCCACAGTGGGTCAGGAGGTACCCTGTTTACGTCAGTGCCTTAATCATCCTATTTCCAAGTGCCACTATGTGAATGTGTACAATATATTCTCTCGATTATTCATGTGGGGAGACGTGTGTCACGGGCAGGTGTTTGATCCTGGGTACTAGGTTTTGCATGACCGTCTAGGGCTGAACAGTCTCGTGCACCACTACTGCACATTCAACTTGTGTCCAGATGTCTACAGGACTGGACATCGTGTCGTGATACCCAGTCTGATGTTTACACAGGTTACTTATCCCATGAGGGATATCCAAAAATTGAACAAGACCAATACCGTCCATTCTTTTAGATTTATGAAAATGTGTTAGGGTTTTACATGCAAGGGATACATAGTGTGCAATCCTGACACTGCCTAGGGTGACACTGCCTACTACATATGAGTAGTGGTCACTATGTGTAGTTATGGCTGCGCCAAGCTAGTAGGCCGAGTATGGCTGGATTTGGTGGACGTTCAGGTATGGGGGCAGGTTGTGTGCTGTGGAGGGGATGATGGGTAGTCAATTATGCATCCAGGTGTGTTGCATTTGGATGGGCCAGTTCCATCAAGACCATTCTGTGGGTATGTGCCGGTGATGTTTCTGTACATGTGTATCACACATTTTAATATTCATATGTTTGTGTGATTATGTTCTACAGTATGGCCTGTCAGGTTGTATTGCAGATGTGTATACTTGTTCTTTGTGTTTCTTTCTGATTCACCCACTGCTCCCTCATACACCTCCAGTTCACCTATTCTGCATCCAACACAGTCTCGCCTTTGTGGATTATACCATTACCCATCCCCCCCACACACATATTCCTGACACTCCATCCATCACTTCTTTGGTTGATGGCCCATGACACGGTCAAGGGAACACATTGCATACACTACATACATCAGGTACCTGTATGGTTGTGTGGACTACCCTGGCATGTTTCAACTTCCACATGCTGTACATTATGCACATAGGTACATGCCCATACTTAACTTTCATGACATGGTTGTTACACCCGGGTAATACCCGTTCAACTGTGACACATCCTGACAAGTACGGCTTGGACCGCATATGGACGGATTTTGGCCGACTGCTCTGACCATTGGTAGGGTGCCACCTTTTCATATGTCCAGGATGGGATATATTCTGGACACAAATCTGATTTTACAGGACAACACATACCCACGGTCAGTACTACGGATAATACTTTTGTTTTTTGCCTACATGTTAGCTTATTGTTGTAGCAGTTTATATGCTCCTTCTGTTTCGTTTTCTTGCTTATTCTATTTCTTGTCACATGTGGTATGTTACATATGGACATACCTATTGTATGTGACTATTACATGCGATGTGGAATATAATTCTGTCACACGGTCGCTGGATATTTACATTTATCATGGTTTTGGTATGGACACAACTACCCAGCTGTGTACTATCCATCACAATGTGGGACAGCTGGTAACCATGACCATTGGGCTAGACATAGCTATTGGCAGCGCGCTAACATGATGCGTTTCACTTCCACTTGGTATAACTATCTACACTGCATTAGAATACCGGCACATGGTTTTCAATGTCATTTGTTCGAGGGATGGAGACTTGATATTCCCTACCGTGCATTTGTGTTTGCTTCTTAATTTTGTGTTCGCAAGAACTGTCTTGCATGCTTTGCATACGTTTCAGTATCCACGGACACTGACAAGTGTGATTACTATTG
Source organism: Protopterus annectens (assembly GCF_019279795.1). Lineage (NCBI taxonomy): Eukaryota > Metazoa > Chordata > Ceratodontiformes > Protopteridae > Protopterus > Protopterus annectens. The sequence goes on from NC_056742.1 coordinate 85,724,219, forward strand.
CAGGCAAATTGTTATATTCAAGCATTTTAGGTTGCACGTCGACAGCTGACATTTCCACGCCTCCGTGCGGCACTTCGACACGCCCTATGCACTCGTTTCCTATGCACGTGGCTGTGGTGGTAGCACACCTTCATTAATATGCATTTGTAGCGCCATTTACAAGCCGCACGGTCGGCACAAGCCTAACGCCGGCCTTGCGCTGAGCTTCATGAATCCCGGGCACTAAGTATTCATGCTGCTGCTTAGAGATTGTTGTTTCTAATCAGTGACTCATCTTTTGCACAAATCAATGATGACCTATGGTGAGATGTGCAATAGACATCAGTGCTTCCTGTTCCTTCACTTCTGCAAAGGGATTGATTGTTAGCAAGAAACCCCACCCTCTGCCCAGGTAGCATTAAGCACTGTTGTGTCCCATCTACACCAAAAAGAACAGCACAATAGTGTCCTGACATGCACCCCTTCCAACTCCCCCAAGGATGAGGATGCCTATCATCCTCCCCATGCTGTCAAAGTGCCTAAACCAAGAATCAAACCAGAGTCACTTTGGCCATTGTCAGGGCTTTATCCCTCTACATCACCAGTGCTCGTTAAATAGCCAACAACTATATTCTTGAAGCAAATGCATAAAAAAGAGTAACACCCTACTATGGTCAACAACGCTTTTTAAGGAATGTAAGTTTTATGAATTAAAAGGAATCACTGTTGAAACATGAGAGAGTGTATCAAGTCAACCAGAATGATGTAAGACATTTAAAGCATTGATTGCATATGGTAAGACATAATAATATCCTTTAAAAAAAGAGTATTAAGTCCTTTGCATGTGTGTGTGTTATTCAGTCACAAAAATAATAATGGTTGTACAGCAGAGGTTAGAAAAGAATAAGAGAGCTGATGGTGAAAAAACCTGAGGTACTGCATGTTTCTTAGAACATTAACAGTTTTTATTACATCAAGGCCAATGCAACACATAACCCAAGGCAGCAAGGATTCACAGTAAAAAAATCTGCTGTTAAAGAAACAAATAGAGTGGTTACATTGAAAATCAAAATAAATGGAAAATGCTGAATGTGGACTTAATGTGTTAAAAAGAATTTTATACAATCCTCGGCAATTAGTTAATAACACATTGTTCTTGGAGTAAACCACAGAAGTATGGTTGAGAATCATTTACCTAATTTATTTTACATTCTTTTAAAAATGGCCCTCTAGAAACAAACGCCTGTTTTGCTGGACAGTGATATACCCCAAATCATACAATGGAAATGTTAAGATTGTTGCATTCAGTATGTGTGTCTCCCAAATATGCAACAAAGTTTAGAAGATTTAGAAACTTTTCCTTTAAGTGTTTACATAAGTATTTTTATACCCTAAGTAGGTAAGATAGCACATGTTGGAGGTGCGATGGGGAAGAAAGAGGTAATTGGGAATATATTTTCTGGAAGTGTAATGAGTTGACAGACTTTAAAAATTCCTTGTATACACTCTATCAGAAATACTTTTAAGCATATTGGTATAACTAAGGAAATTATTTTTTGAGCTATGAGACAGAATTGCAATTGCCATGACATGTAAGGCCTTGCTGAGTCTAATTATGATGGCTGGCAAAAAACAGTTACTAGAAAATGGAAATCAAAGTCTAAATCAATTGTACTAGAAGTAGTGACTATAGTAACAAAGATAAAACAACTGGAAATGGAATCTTTAGATAAGAGAAAGGAAATCACATAGAAAAAATGGGAACTGTAGGAACAATGCATGCAGAGAAGGAATGAGGTTTAAAAGAAGGCAGGATTTGAGTTAACTATGCAATGTTTGACTGCCAGTGACTGGGAAGATTATAAGTAATGTATAATGTTTGGAACTAAAATTATGTCAATATGGTTTGTTTTCATTTATATAAATGTATGATTGCCTATGTTATAAGTGATAATTTGATAAAGATGTTTCTTGCTTAAAAAAATATTCTTGCATTCAAGATCAGGACAATGAGACAACTATTTTATCAATTGTTCTTTTAGCCGCTAAGCTTGTTAAGAGAACATAGAAATAGTTGAGATAAACAAGAAACAGATGGTTGTATTAAATAGAATGTACTCTAAAGAAAATGGAATTACTAGTAGAATCTTTAGTACCTCGTATATCAGCACCGCTTCTATTTAATATCTTTACAGATGCATTGTAAAATGAAAAGTATGTCTGTTTACAGATAACAAGGAACAAAACAGTTTAGACACATACGGTGGGGAAAGGATAACAATAAGCTTGTAAAAGGTGAGGGGACACCGGATAATGTTTGTCAGATTAGATCAGATCAAAATATATAAATTAATATTTCAGGGAATCATGAACTTGCTTGTTCATTCACTTCACAACTCATTCCATGAAAACTTCTTAAATGCTTCCTAGCAGACTACAGTTGTTTGGATTCTGCCACCTTTGTTAATTTACATCTGCTTTTCTAAAAAAATGCTATACTGTTGGTCTTTGTAGATTTCCTCGAGGTACCTGAATATTTCACCAGCCAAAAAAAAAAAAAAACAAAAAAAAAACATACTTATGCATATTGAGCTCCTTTTGTCTCATGTTACTTGGTATCTGATACAGACTGGGCTCTATTTTATTTGTTTATTTACTGCCCCCCTGGGAAACAAACCACAATTCATACATTTCACTAAGGGGTGGCAGTTCTTAAATGCTCACATACTAAGCTGAAATGTTTCTTTTTCAACTGTGCATTTCAGCACCACAGGTTCTAAAATACAAGCAGTGTTCTTTATTATGTGAAGGCAAACTAAAAAGCACAATAAACAATACCAAAGTAAATACAAATTTGGCCATCACATCTGTATCCCAGTTTCACTCATGCAGTCCCTCTCCATTTACTGTGAAGTATAACAAATTAGCCTTCATCCGTGCAGGAAAACGATATATAGTACAATGCATACTGTACCAAGTTCACTACAGCTAACTGCTTGGAGTTACTTGGGAACACCATCCAAATCATACTAGAGAACAGCTTTATGACTGTATGTAAAGTAATTACTTGTCTATTGGCTTCCTAATGAAATCCTTGGAATTGCACATTACTAACTGACATTCTGAGGATGGATCACTAGTCTAGCAACGTTAAGCCTACTACCCTTATCGATTAGGTTAGGGAACATGCCATAACTTGTTATTTCATCTCTTTGAGTTACATATAATGGTGATGCTACAGGGGATTTTATCTGCACTAGATAATGTCCTTTCTTATCATTGTTGCAAAATTCATTACAAGTGGGATCTCCTGCTAAGGACAGCCCAGTGTTTTTCCAGTATACCAAAGCCTTCACATCCTCCCAGCATTGAGTATGAAGTGTATATACATGATCATACATAGTGTACCATTTGTTAGGCTTTTGTTCTGAAAACTCTTTGCAGCCTTCTGTTTTCATTTTCCATCTGTCTTGAGAACCAAAGTCGTAAGCTTTTGACTAAGGGTTCAATGGCTGAATCCACTTGCTCCAATATACAGTCATCACTAAAGAAGACTGAAAAGTCTTGGTCTGCATCTGCTGTTGTTCAGCCTCCACCATATAGCTCTCTTGATGTGGATGTTGACCCTGAAGAACATGTGGTGCTGAAGCAAGTTTCTTTCAGTGCAGCCCTGTTGAAAGCCAGCAAGGAACCTGCTTCTTCTCTGAGGCTATGCAAACAGCTCCCACAGATGTTGAGGGGGAACCATGGCTGATCATTTTTGAAGGGCCTAGGGGGATTTCCCAGATTCCTGTTATGGAAAAGGTTCCTCATACCCTTATAGAGTCTAAGCTTCCTAGGTTGGTGAAAGCTGGTATCTCATTAAAAAGAAGTAGAAAACTAAACATGCATTTCCCATTGCTAAATATCCTCATAAGATTGGCAGGATTTTATCCAGGGTTTGTTCAATGCTTTGGTCACCCTGAAGCACCCTGAGGCTCAGGAATTATCTGTTCCTGCTTCTCCTTGGTCTTCTCCTCCAGTCAGTAGCACTAGGGAATCTGATTCCTCAGAATATGAGGGGAGGTGGATTCAGGAGATGAATCTTTGGCCTTTTCCTCACAAATCACTTCACCCATGGACTATGGGTCAGAGGAAGAGGATTCCTTGAACCCTGATTCTCTTTTTGAGGCATTGTCTTTTGGGGACACTGGTTTGCATGATGGAATATTTCAAATGGAATTACTTCCAGGTCTGACATCCAAAAAAAGGTATTCTGAGCTGTTACAAACAAAATCTTCTATACCTTGTGTTGTTCCCCATTTTAGCTGCCTTGCTAGATATGTTTGCAGTCACTTCCTTGGCTCTGATTCCCAACCCTAACCCCCAAGAAGCCTGACCACTTTTATAAGGTGCCTGAGGCCTTTAAGTACCTTTGCAAGAATCCTTCTTTAGACCCTGCTGTGGTCTCTGCTTCTGCTAACAAGTCATCCAAGCATTTATCTTCTTCCAAACTTCTCCCTTTTGACAAAGACAGTCAGGCTATGGAGAGACTGGGGGAAAAAGTTTAACCTTCTGCTGCTCTGGCATTTAAGGCCAGGCCATAAATTAACATACCTATGTGACCAGGTATGTTCAGGCCCTTCTGTCTCAAAATGGGGTGGGGAAGCCTGTCAGACCTTCCTTACTCTGACAACAAGAATATTGTCCTTAAGTTCCACATTGCAGGTGACTTGCCCCTCTATGAAATGTTGTTATGATATAGTTGATGCATTTTCTAGTGCTGCTGCTTCAGATTTAGTTATGAGGAGGTACTTTTGGCTTTACCTAGAGGCCTTATCTGATTATATTTAGGCCACGTTCATACATGCACCCTTGGACAACTATAAGTTTTTTGGTATTGCTGCTGCCGACCTGTTGAAGAATCTACAAGACAAAGGTAAAATTATGCAGGATCTTAAATAAATTTTTGTTTCTCCTATCCCCAAGTTTTACAGAATCTATCCTTCTAAATTTGCTTTCATTTGTAGGCAAACCTGTCAACCTCCTAAAGGTTCCTAAGCACATGTTTTCTGATAAACTCACCCAGACTTCTAAGAATCAAAAGTACCCCTTTCATGGCAAATCTGTATCCTTCTGACATATTTTCTCCTCCTCCACTTGGCCAGGTTCTCCTGTCTCTCAGACGTTCCTTGTCTCTCCATGTCTGGCAGCAGATCATTTCAGACACTTGGGTACTTTCCATTATCTTTCATGGTTATTTTATGGTGTGGAAATCCCTTCCCTCCTACTCAGGTTTTCCCCAACCTCCTCCAGAATAACTTCCTCACTTTACTGTGGTCCTGTAAGATCTATTGGATCAGAGAACCATCTAAACTGTTCCGGAATCCCAATCAGGATTTTATTCCAGAATGCTTCTGGTTCACAGAAAAGACAGCTCATGGACATTAGACAGATGTGGGTGCTCAATTCTTGCTCTACAGGCCTTCCATTCTTATTGGTCTGCAGGTCTTACAGACAGTACCACTGTCATGCGATGCATCATTAAATGGGGGGGGGGGCACAAAGTTTTATCTTCTTTGCAGACTAACTCTTCAGGCCTGGGAGTCTGGAGACCCATTCTAGACCTCACTTTTCTTAGCACCTTTCTAAAGATTCCTTCTTTCAGGATGCCTTCCTTTCAGACTCTGTTTCCCCCTTGCTCCCCTGCACATATCTGTTCTCTCTAGACCTAAATGACAAATATCTTCATATCTCCATTCACCCTCTTTTCGGGAAGTTTTTACATTGCTCTGTTTCTTCCTCTCATTTTCAGTTTTCTGCTTTGCCCTTTGGTTTTTCCACACCCCCAAGGATATTCACCAAATGTCTAGCTCCTGTGGTAGCCTTTTGCTGGCTTACAGGAATCCAGATATTTCCATATCTAGAAAACCTGCTTCTTCAGGCCTCCTCCCAGTCCTAACTGCTTCAGGATCCACACTTTACCATGATCCATTTGCACAGTTTGTAGTTTGCTATCAATTTCATGAAGTCAGTTCTGACTGGTTCTCAAGACCATATTATTCTGGGTTGCAGCATCCAAACCATTCCAATGCTGGCCTCTTTTCCATGTCCCACAGTTCTGTCTCCGAGAGCCTATATCCACTCCCTTCTCTCCTTTTCTCTTATTCCTGCAAGGGAATGTCTGAGAGCCTTAGAGTTCATGGGATCTACCATCCCCATTTTTCCCTTTGTCAAGCTTCATACAATGAAGCTTCAATGGCACATCAAATTAGTTTGGCTGCAATATTGCCATCCTCTACAGTTTCCGGTTTCTCTACTATTCTGTCTCAAACTTGAGTTTCTTTGGTGGATTCAGCAGATCTCCCTCAATCCAGGCCTACCTTTCCAGACTCTTATCCCCTTTTGAAGCAAGAGACACTTTCTATCAGGGTTGGGGATTCTCTTCCAACAATATGGTCTCTAGCCCTTTCATGAGTAGATGACCACATTGACATGATAGAGATGAGGGTGTTCATTATTGGTCTTTAGGCCTTCCATTCCTAGTTCTCCAGGCCTTCTAGCAGTCTTAACAGACAAAGTCTGTAATACATCAGCAAACAGGTAGCACAAAGTCTTATCTTCTTTGCAAATTAGCTCTTCAGGCCTGGGACTTTGCTATCCACCAGTAGATAACCCTTCAGGTGGTCTATATCCCTTCAGAATACAACCATGTGGCAGAGACTCTGAGCAGGTCCAGGTCACAACCTCATGAATGGATGCTTCACAGAGCGGTATTTCTGAATGTAATACATTGGTGGGGTATTCCTCAAGTGGATGTTTTTGCCTACCTTCTGAACAGACAACTTCCTTGATTCTGTTCTAGAGTCCCAAGTCCTCTGACTTGGACGGTGGATGCCATGCCCTTTACTTGGTAAGGAATGTTTCTGTATGCTTATCCTCGTCTTCCTCTCCTTCCCAGGATCCTGCATAGGACCATTGCTGGTGACTCTATTTGGCTCGGGCAGCACTTTCACTGGGCCAGTAATCACAAGTTACCTCTCTGGATGGATCTTCTCACACAAGACAAGGGGTCTTTCATCCACCCTCATTTGTCCACTCTTCAATTGACACTTTGGGTGACAGGGTTTTGATTCCTCTTAGACACCACTTTTCTGAGGACATGCTTATGGTTCTGTAGGAGGCCAGGAGTCTCAATACCCCAAAATCCTATATAGCTAAATGGAAGAGATGTTTTGCTTGGTGTCTTAAGCATCACCAGGATCCCTTCTTAGTGGGGGTCCCTTTGGTCCTTTCTTACTTGTTTGAACTGCTCTATGCTGACCTGGCATCTTTTTCTGTTAAACCTCACTTGTCAGCAATCTCTGTTTATCTACCCTTGATCCCACCATCGGCCACTTGTTTAGATGTCAAATAACTCCTTAAAGGCATCCTTCATATCAGGCTTCCAAGAAAACCTATTTCTCCCTCTTGGGATCTTAATTTTGTCCATAAAAAGTTGAATCGGTCTCCTTTTGAGCCTGCTTCTTCTTCCTCCTTGCAGCATTGCACCTGGAAGACAGTTTTGTTGGTGGCTCTTACTTCAGCCAACAGATTCATTGAATTTCCAGCTCTGATGGCAGGTCTTCTCTTTTTGATTTTTCATAGGGACAGGGTGACTTTGTGTACAAATCCTTCTTTTATGCCCAAGGTGGTCAATGAATTGTCCCTCAATCAGTCTATCCAACTCCATTCCTTTTTTCCTTCTTCACAATTTGCTAGTGAGAAGGATCTTCACACCTTGGATTCACATAGACAGCTCATACAGTATTTGAATAAAATTAAGGCTATTCAAATCTGAGCAGCTTTGTGTTTCTTTTAATACAGGACATTGGGTTTGTCATTTTCTACACAAACCATCTCCTCCTGGATTTCTAAGACCATGTCTTTTTGTTATTCCTTTTATGGTAAACAGCTTTCACGTTCAGTTCGAGCTCATTCTACAAGAGCAGTAGCCTCTTATGGAACCCCATTTTACTAAACATTATAAGTGGATGTCATTTCCAGAGCCAGGGAAGAGTTTGCCAGGGCTATCCTTCTTGGGTTTGTGGAGGATTCTTCAGTGCCTTCCTCCTCTCATCCTTTAAAGCAGCTTTGGTAGTCTCCCACATATAATGAAGACTGCAACAGTGATATGGAAGGACACAGTACAGTTGTTTGAGATTTTACCATAACAGTAGATGCCCTGCTTTTCATGTTGTAGTATTCAGTCCCTCTCTTCTGCCCCCCTTTATCTCTTTTTTTCTGTTGGGCACACTCGGCTGGCCAAGGGGCTTTTTCCTTTCTTGCCATACTTCTCTGTCTCCTCTTCCCTGTCCTTTATACTGGGATGGATCTAGTTCTCCTGGGGCATTTCAGTTCTGAGTATTGAGCATGCATACATCACCTTTATGGCCTACACCTGAATGGGGAGTATACGTCTGATGCATGACGCTGGAAGAATGTAAAGGCTTTGGTATAATTGCTGGATGTTGGGCTATCCTTGGCAGAAGATCCCGCATGTAATGAATACTGCAATAGTGAAATGTAGGACATATACTGTTGTGGTGAGATCTTCTGCAACAGTAATTTGTCCCCATTTAAGTGACTCACAACTGGTAGAAATAGGCATCCACCAAAGTTCTGCCATACATTATAGTGCCCATGTACCCCAATGGACCATCAATAAACTGCTGATCAAAATGTGATTGAACCAGGTGGATAGGATGAAGCATTTCCCACAAAAGCCTCTTGTGAACTATATTGTCCCTGATAGGCATAGAGCAAAAACATGTAGCAACATGCCACAAAGTTGAACAGATGCAAAAAAAATCTAGTAAACCTCTTGCAGTCACAGAATGGCACCTACTTGACATGCACTTTATACAAATTTGTGGAAGTGTATTACAATGTCTGATCAGTTAGAAGTATACCTGTTCAGTTGTATAAGTATGCACAGACTAATACCATAAAATGTTGTATAAGTAATGTATGTACAGAGTAGAGTACTGTATGTAATGATACTTCTGTCAGTAATTAGCATTGCAGTGTAGTACAGATTTATTTGATTGGAGAGAACTTGCACCAAATTGTTTACGTGACTGAAAGGCAATAAAGAGTTTCAATATCCATTGCATAATATGAATTAAATGTGCAAATCAAATGCCATGTTTTTACTTAGCATTGCATGCCAGTGCTTTGTTGCCTCTTACTGCCTTTGTGGGGCAGCTGAATGGAGTCTTAAGTATGCTTCAGCTTTTCTAGGTACATTTATCAACATGGCTGCTGAACAAATCAGTGACAGGGGGATGAGAGTGAACATCCAATGACAAATCAGCAGTTTTAGAATGGGAGGGGATTCGTGGAGCTCATTCAAGCTTGTTTCTCCTTTCTTGTATTATTCCAGTTAACACTCATAGCTCCTTATGGCTTCCAGACATATTTTGGGTCATCTTCATAGGTTCATAGATTCATAGGTTCATACTAGGCTATCTGCCCTAGGGCATTTATAAGCCTAGCCAGAATGTGTTTGGCTTTCGCCACCCATTTTAAATTTATTTTGCTATGCCCTTTTTCGAGGTTAGTATACTGTGCCTCTGTCTAACAGTGACACAGAAGTGATACCCGGGGTAAACCTACGATCTCCCATCCACTCATCAAGATTCCTCTTGAAGAGAGTCAATGAGGGACTCTGCCTAACCTGGACTGGGATTTTATTCCAGAGTGAAGGGAGCCTCTGGGTTATGAATCTGTCCCTCCAGCATGTCCTATTTATTTCAGTGCTGAGGTTCAAGTCTCTCGAGCATGTAGCTCGATGGGATTTGGATTTTCTGAGGTGCAGCATGTCCATTAATTCCAGGTTGGACATGGCTTTATACGTCAGGCACAGATCGCCTCTGAACAGGCGGTATGCCACTGAGTAGAGCTGGAGTTTCTTTAACCGGGCAGCATATGGCATCTGTTTGAGCCCTTTGATCCTCTTGGTGAGGTACTTTTGGGGTCTTTCCAGTTGCTGCAGGTGTCTGGTAAGGTACATCTCAAAAGGGGCATTGTACTCAATTATGGGCCTGATGAGGGATGAGTAAAGAGGCACGATGACCTCCCTGATCTAGATGTGAATCCCTTCATGATTAGGTGGGCTATATAAAATGTTTTTCTAACCACTTTGGCCACATGGTTGTCAAATGAGAGATTGCTATCAACTTGGGTCCCCAGGTCCCTAATTACTTCTTTTGTACTTAATGGATTACCACCTATGTGGTAATTTGTGGGCACTTTGTTTTTGCCAAAGGGGATGACTATACACTTTTTGGCATTTAGCTTGAGGCCATGGCTCTGGCACCAGTTGTCTGTTTCTATGAGGCCCTTTTGGAGGATGCTTGTGTCGGCTGGAGAGTCGATTATGGCGCCCAGTTTGCAGTCGTCTGCGAACTTGGTCAGCCACAGTCCTTCTGTGTTGGCCTGTACCTCTGAGAAATATATACCAAACAAGAGAGGTCCCAGGACTGAGCCTTGTGGGACACCACTTGTAACTGGTTTGGAGTCTGACATGGCTCCAGCAATTCTAACCATGTGGGTTCTGTCCTTGAGCCAGTTTGCAATCCATCTAGTGACATAGGGGTTTATATTTATGCTGGTGAGCTTATCTATAATGCCCGTGTGGGGTATTGTATCGAAGGCTTTTGCGAGGTCCAGGTAGGCTGTGTGGACCACCTTCCCCTCGTCAATGGCCTTGGTGACTGTTTCAAAGAAATCAACCAGGTTTAAGAGGCAGGATCTGCCCTTAACAAAGCCGAACTGGGTAGGATCCAGTGTCTGTAGGTCCCCAATATCTTTATTTATGAGGTCCATGATGATCCTTTCCATAGCTTTGCAGACCAAGCTAGTCAGGCTTATGGGGCGATAGTTTCCAGGATCCGTTGAGGCACCACCTTTATGGAGAGGGACCACTGTTGCTGTACGCCACTCTTTGGGCACATATCTTGTAGTAAGGCTGAGATTGAACAGTAGTTTTATGTTTGGGTTTAGCTCTTCTTGGAGTTCATGTAGGACACAGCCCGGGACACCGTCTGGTCCCATTGATGCTGTGTGTTTTGCTTTGGAGAGGGCGGCTCTTACCTGAGCCTCTGAGATGTCAGGGGGGCAGCACTCTGCTGGGATAGATATTTTCCCCTTTGGTGGGGAGGGGGGGGGGAGTTTGCGCTGAACCTGTCAGCTAGGATGTTGGCAATGTCTGTGGGTTCAGTGTATTTTTTGTCATTTTGGACTAATTCTGAGCATATCTTGGAATTACCACCCAGGTTCCTAACATAACTAAAGAAAGTCTTGTGATTATCCTTAGTGTCCTGTGCAATTTTTCTCTCGAAGCTGGCCTTAGACAATTTTATGAGTGCCTGTAGTTTTTTGCTAATACTGATCAGTGATGCCTTCCCTTTTTGGGATTTTGCTCTATCATTTAGTAGCTTCCTCCTTCTATTGTATAGTTTGTTTATGGCTGGGGTCCACCAGACAGGACGTCTGCCTTTGGAGGATTGGGTCTTGGTTTTATTTGGGATCGCATGATCCATGCATTCCTGAAGGTGTTCATAGAATGTGTTTATAAAGGATTCTGCGGTCTGGGTAGGATTTTCCACAAGCCCGGGTAGCTTTGAAGGATTCCACCTCGGTTTTGAGGAGTGTGAAATTTGCTTTAGAGAAGTTTTTCACTGTGGTTTTCTGGGCAGGGGTGGGGTCGGGATGTGAATATCCAGTGAGATTAGTTTATGGTCTGATCTTACCAGTGAGGGATACACTTCTGGTCTGGAGCATAGAGTCCCCATGTTGGTGATGATCAGGTCCAGTATGTTTTCCCCTCTTGTGGGAGTGGTAACAAGTTGTTCCATAGCATTTGAGTTTATAAATTCTAGGAACCTTTGGGCTAGGGTGTTGGAGCTAGAGTAATGCTCCCAGTCTATGTTTGGGTAGTTGAAGTCGCCCAATATAATGGTGTTTGGAGAGACCTTCATATTTTCCAGTGTTCTCAGGAAGGCCGAGTGGGGTTCCTGGGTTTGGGAGGGTGGTCTGTAGCAGGCTATAAACTGGAAGGCAGTTATACCCACTGTTAGTTGCACATGGATAGTCTCTGATGCTTCGTGCTGTGCCACCAACCTGGAGGTGTGGGTATCTTTGATGAATATCGATACTCCCCCTCCTTTTGTGGTTCGGTCCAAGTTTTGGGGCCGAAAAGCATGGTATGAGGTATAACCTGGTAGTGCTGGGGTGCTCTCGGGAGCCCTGAACCAGGTTTCTGTTACTGCACAGATATCGATGTTCTCCTTGCTAAGGAGAGTTTTGAGTGCATGCATCTTGAGGTTTAGACTTCTGGCATTGAGTAGCATTACTCTTAGTTTCTTATCCCTTGTGATACCTATGGAGGTGGGTTTGTCTTTTGAGCCTTGCCTAAAAAAAGCACTATGGGGGTAGCAAGAGCCTTTGCCAATATCCGAAAGCCCAGGGGTGACAGGTGCAAGCCGTCCCTAGCGTGGCTTGTCGAGCATATCATCCCAAGCTGACAGGCATTGGATCCCCTTTGAATGACACCAGTACTTAAGCCAATTGTTGAAATTGATCATCTTGTCTTCATATTGTGGCATCATTCTTGGTGAGGGTAAGATGCTACTCAAGGTCAGGGTCATATCGGCCTGGGCTACATGCTCAGAGAGCTCCTTTATGTCTCTTTTCATGTAGTCCAGGGAGGTACGTCTCAGGTCATTCACACCAGCATGGACAATGACTGAGTCATATTTGTACTTGCCTTGGAGTGACCTGAGTGCTTGTGTTATGTGGCGGATCCTAGCGCCCGACAGGCTGCTCACCTAGTATGCATATGTGTGTGTGAACTCTACGCTCAACACAGTAGGATATTGCAGTGTTCTTGCTAACCAATAGAGAGAAAGTTAGCATAGGAACACTGCAACATCTCTTAGCTCTCTGCAGGATGAAGGCCAAATCCCTGGCTCAAATCTTCCTCATCTTGGCATCCTCTGATGGAGAGAGAAAGAGGGAAATCAATACCCTATCTTGGAAGAAGATAAATAGTTACTGGCATTGGACCAATAAATATGATTAATTTACTTTGCTTAATTTCCTTTGCTCAGAATATATAAGGCATCCTTAGGTTTATTCCTGACAATTGTTTTGACATACAGATTTATGTGTTAGCAGCATTTGGCTAACTACTGCATAATAATATTTAACCAAGCATTGAAGAGCTGTCAGCATTGTTATTTTATTTTATTTATTTTTATTAACTGGAAGTAGCTTCAGCAGGGGCCCAAGAAGAAAAGTGCCAAAAATGGTGTAATATAAAATTCATGACATAGTAGCAGTAAACAAAATAGAGACATAATCCACAAAGAGAAGTTACCCAGGGATAAAACCGGTGTCTTCAAATTATGAGTACGACCAAAAAAAGAAATAAAGAACACCAGTAACATGGAGGATAACACTAAAAATCAAATATTTATTCCAGGATAAGTGCTTTCATGATAAACTCACAAATCACTTCTTCAGATCAAAAGAAAATTGACACACACACTACCATATATCAAACATCCAATCACATGTAGGATATTAGGACACAAACAGAGTCAGTAGAGTAACAATGGATATTAAGCAGGGTGCTACCAGAGGGAGTGGATTAAATGAATATGGTCCACTAAAACCCGCTCTTAAAACTCGTAGGCTATATAAATAATCTTTGGTATCAATGCATTTTTATGTATGTTTTATATTTTTTTATACACTTTGTAGGTTTATTTTATTGTATATGGTGTGTTTCAATGATGTCTATGACTTTAATTGATGAGAAATAGACACAGAGTTTACCTGAAAAATGAATTAATCATAAAAGTCAAATAAAAGTAGTTGCTAATAATATGTAATTAATTAATTAAACAACTGAAGATAGCAAAGCTATGTACAAAAATATAAAATGTGAAGTAATATGTTTTGGAAATAAAAGGTTATGAGTGTAGATTTAGGTGAAAAGTAAGAAGAGTTTACAACAGACTCTAAGTAGTGAAATGTAGCTTAGTGGTTATCAAGAGATGAAAGATGTTAAATGCTGAAAAAACAAGAGCATTGAGGTTGTGGTGTGCATCTTCAGACCAAACACATTATCACTGTAAATACACTAGAATGATTGTGTGTGATGGGCATCTCACCTTCTGTTGCTAAGAGATACATGGTTAACCATGTTAATTTTTCCTCTCATTCCTGCATTTCCCTGATCTCCCTTCTCTCACCTCCATAGGAACCTTCCCTGATGCATCCCCTGATGTCTCAGTTTGTCCATTCATTCTAAAGGAGGAACAAGAGCCTGGTATCTCTGGGCTAGGTACGATGTCTATAGCCAACTTGTTCCTGATCAGGAAGCACTAATGCCCCACCTGTTCCCCAGTGATGACTCAGGTTGTAGGGAATGGGCAAGCTGATGGCCTGTAGAGTAATTTACCCTTTGCTCACTTAAGTTGCTTATAGGTTCACAATAGCTTATGGTCATGAAGAGGGAATGTATATATTCTCAGACACCTTCTGTTTCTCTGTCTCAGCACAGAAGTCTCTGATTGATATAGCACAAGCCAATATGGCCTCTACAGGCAGGTGGCACACACAACTACCAAGAGGTGGCACTAATGTCATGTGTCAAGACATTTCCCATACCTCTAGGGTGATCATGTTGATATTTTCTACTGGAGCTCCTTGTTCCCTCCCAATTACATTAGACTGTCATGCTGCTAATCAAAGCTAGATCACCTGGACTGTAATCAGGACTTCATTCCTCTATGCCAGGGGCTAAGGAGTTATAAATATTATGAGCAACACAATATTTTCATTCATATTATATAGGAGATTGTCACTTCCGTATGTTGAACAGGAAAGATTACAGGCACACTGTGAATACCATTTGCATGGTTGACTTAAAATGTGAGTTCAATTAATGGTTTGTCATGTTCATACATGAAATACACATGTTGGTATTTGTACCTTGAATAGGTGGTCATAGCTATTTGCATACAACAGCTCCATGGTTATCGCACTGGACAGGTGATTGTGCCACACTTACCCACTATCACTTAACAGATGCATAAGCCATATGAGGATACCAATTATCTGCAAATGTGGTACATGGTACTCTAAAGCTTTAACAAGGGTGGGGCAAAAAAAGTGGCTGCCCCAGGTGCAAGCTGTTTGGAAAATATCTTTTTTTTTTCAGAGTGAGTGATCTGTAGCAAGGAGCACTTTGATATGGTTTAGCACAGGTTAGAACAATCAAAGAAACATCACATACTTTATATATTGGAAACACATAACTGCTTTTCTATGGTACCTTGTTCCAGTGTCATAGACTCATGCCAGCATGACTGTATCACTGGGTAAGAAGCAGCATGGCCCTTATTGAAACTCTTTGGGCTGGACACAGTAATTCCTTTTAACAGCAGCCTACATTGACAGACTATCCAGCACCAGTATCATATTTACAAAGTTCTGCTTCGCTTGCTGCATGATATTGGAAGATCAGATATTCTCTGACTGTGTGCCAAATTATTAGAGGTACAGTAAGCATCAAGCTGTAGACCCCGTACCTTCCAAGGACCTATTAACTGAGCAACATAGCAACGTTTTGTCTAGTGCAGATATACCAGCATTGCAATACCCTGTCTAGCTGACAAAATCTTCATTCAGTCTGTCCACATAAGACAGGTTATAAGGATGTATGCTGGTCCATCCATTGTTTGCTTCTTTTCTGTTCACACATACAGTGACTTGCAGTGAACCATTATCCACTATGCTGGACACTGCAAGCCTTTATACTATGATTCATGTGCAGCATGATTTACCCCGTAGAAACTTTTCTGAGACGATGTGTAATCTTGCCTCACCTTTACCGCAGGTGTCTTTTTCAAAAGGGCAAGACCGAATTCCAAGAGTCTGGTCATTTCACTGATTACAACAAAAAGTGAACCTCAGTGCTAAAGTTTTTGTGTTTTTTTACCTCTTTACCACTAAATCAATTCCATAAATATAAATACATCTATATATATCCATCTCCATCTATATAGATATAGATATAAATATATATACAGATATAGGTTTATGGCAAATGACCCAAATTTGTAAACATTGAATGACAAAACTTTAGTGCTGAAATACCAGAAAACACATTTACCAGAAAGCTAACATAATGAAAGCCAGAGAGACCTCAAAAGCAAAATAGATTTCTTTTGCAACCTTATAATAAAAACCTCCACACCCTTTGGATCAAAGTTGTCTGAATAGGGGTAGTGTTACTCTAAGGGATTTTCTGGGGTAAGGTGTAGAGTTAGAGTTATCATGCACTACTAAGATGAACAGGTGGATTTCAGAAATGCAAGGTGATATACTGCAGTCTAGAAATTATGTACCTATTAGATGCACAACTATACCAGAAAAATATATGAATTATTTTTTCATTATATGTCTGCCTTTGTCAATGCTACACTAACATCTTGAGCTGCAGTATATGTGCATTCCCAGTGGAAGTAAAGCAGGATAATATAGGGAACTGTTTTTCTCCAGCAAAACAAAGCATCTTTCAAAAGAAAAAAAAAACAGTTTCTTTCGTGACCTTGACTTTCCTTTCTTTGTCATCATTCAAGATCGTACTATTTCATGTTGTGGTAAGATAGGAGTCAATGTATTGTGCCTGAATAATATTGACTTCTGCGTATAGCTAATACCTGCATTACCATCCTTTACTGAAGCTGTGCAACCTATTGTTTCTGCATTGTAACTATACCTCAATCTCTTAGAGCAAGGAATCTGGACAAAGCCATAAGTAAAAGTGGGACAAAGGCCCAAAAATAGGGACAATTTTTAAATATTTCTCTTATAAACTTAGAAAGTTGATAGAATAACAGGTTTTGTATTAGTATGAATTTTCTGAAGAATATGAAGTCTGAAATTAAAATGTATGTTATTATATTCTAACTTAAATCTTTAATGATTTGTCAGTAATTTGCCAGAAAACCACAATTTTATGAAAAATAGAACAAATATATGAGGCAAAAATCTGGACATTCTGAGAAAATCTGTACATTTGAGAGGCATGAATTTGTAACTCATGACACTTGACTCTAATAAGGCATCTATTCACTTTTTGATTCTATAGCCACTTGGGAACATGGGAATGCTGATCAACTTCTACTACCCATGAGGAACTGAAAAGAGAACAGAACATATAACTATTGAACTGTTGCACCACGTTTTTTTTTTTTGCGTTTCCCCCTCACATTCTTCTTCTCAGGCAAATGCCCAACAGCATCTTTATTATGCTTAGAAATGTTTTGCTCCTTTGCAAACAGTGAGGTATAAGGAGCCTAACAACAGAGCCACATTTTTCACAGTCCACGTAAGACAGCTTTTCAGTACTTGATTGCATCTTCATTAATTTTAAGTGTTTTGAACTTCAGCTTTTCAAGGTTAAATTTTCCACACCTCAGTGCAGCTCTGACATATTATTTTTAAAATGTAGTGTACATGACATTTACATCTATGAGGCAAATTATAAACCCGAGGACAGAATTACACAAGATTTATTACCTAACAAGCACTTCACCTTAGTCTGTGATATAAATTATTTTATAAGAAAGAATTTCACATTATGATTTTAATTTCTCTCTATATCTATGGGAAGGATGGATGTCTAGTTTTGAGCAGTTCAAAGGTTACTGAAACATTCTTTAGCACGTATTCACTTCTGTGAGCATATAAGGCTGAAATTTGCTATGCACTTTGCTAGGCATTACTAGAAGCTGATGGGATTACTAAACAGCATCAATAAAATCTGTTTCAAATTAAAAATACAGAAAGATCTTGCACAAATGCATGAAATCAGCAAAACTGGCACTTGAGAATCTCTTACACAGAGGATTATGAGTGGGTCGCTGATCAAAGCTTGCTTATTATGTATTTGAGAAATGGATGGGAAGAAAATTACCCCAACAGCGAACCCTGACAGGTGAATATTGGCATCCATTTTGAGAACACATAATAAAGGGTTATAATTGGAGACCCAATCATAATTCTTTATATTGCATGGAGCTTTATCTACTCCATGTACTATTAGTTATGGCAAAAAAGACATGTTTTGCTGGCTTTCAAAGCCATAAAGCACTTTGCAAGCACTGTCAGAGACAGTGTAACTATGCTTCTTAAGGTTGCACTCACATTCAATGTCGCTTGACTGTCCAGATTTTTTGCCTCTTATGTATGGCCCATTTTTTCATAAAATTTGTAGTTTTCAGGCATATCACAGAGAAGTGAAGTCACTAAATAATGACATAACTTTCAGTTTCAGACTTCCTGTCCATCAGAATATGCAGGCTAACACAAATCCTGTTATTCTATCAATTTTCTAAGCTTATGAAGATGAAGTCAGGGAGCCGTTACTGGCACAGACAGTAGGGAGAAACAAATCGTCACTGTCATTTGCTGGTCACTACAGGCAGATTTGTATGCGTAGCACAAGACCCAACATTAGCAAGTTAAGTAAGGGGTGTTTAACATTTGTTAATTTAGGGTCTTGCGCTATTGTAAAATTTAACTTATTTGTATTTTTCCAGATATAGGGGATTAATTACCACAGTCTCTGCACTACATTGCTGTTTGGATTTTGCATTTTTGTTGTTTGACAGTGATTTATAGTATTTTCCATTTAGTATGTTATACATATAAATATACCTCTGAAATGTGGCAACCTTGTAAGGAATAATGTCAATATTTTTGGTTTGTGCTTACTTCTCCAGTGGAAACACAGCAAAGTAAGGGATAGCTCATGAAAGTACTAGCCAATTAGGCATCCAGACTTCTGAAGCTTCCTTTTTTTTTTTTTTGTTACTAGAAATGCAACTGATTTTATATTAAATGATACTCTCCCCTTTGGGTTTGTATGTTTGGAGTCATGCAGTAGGTCAAAAATCAGCAATGAAATCAGTGTCTATGATATATAAAGCAAATTTAGGATCAACAGCACACTGATCAATACATTTTTTTTCAAGAAAGAAGATTTGTGGATTTCATCTTGGCTGGAAGCTTATGTCAACATTTAAAGACCGTATTACAGTTTTGTCTGTATTAGAATTATTACTATTTAAAAAGAACATATATTTTTATACTACCATGCCTAACTGGTTTTGTGTTCTTAGTTCTTTATTCCTCATGACATTAAATGCACAGCACAGGTTTTTCTATAACAGGCCTGTATTAATACTATATTGTTGCTATCAGGCATACATAATAGTAATTGTCCTTTAGTGACATTATTCTTTTTGTACATTTCCTTTGGAAAGTTTCCAAGACAGTTTTCATGTAAGAGCAATGACATAATCCTGAATTTCAGTACAGGCCATGTTAAGGCTTTATTCAAGTTGCATGGGACACTAGTATCCAGTACTATTAATATAAGTTTAGGCTTTACATGATAGGCCTAATCATTTATTCACGTTAATCTTATTGATTATAGCATTCGATTTAAAGCTTAAGTTATGCTGTATTGTAAGCCTGAGTCCTTCAAATCTTTAACAACAGCTAGCTTCAGCTGGTTAAGGGCATTAATTTTAGCACGTTTATTGCCCAAAAGCATAGCGTTGCAGTTATTAATAATAAATTTTAAGGTGTTTCTTGCCTACTCACTAATCTCATTTAAATGACTATCTAGGTGATATATATATCTTTTTTGAAGTATAGTATGCACCATGTTTGCAGATAATCAACACATTTTGACAACTAAAGTTAATATACTTTGTACTGCCTGTATTTTGTGAAGTTTTTCTCCTGAACCTGGACCTCCACTGAAAAGGGTTATTTTCTTAGATGGACTATTGCAGTAAACAAATGCAAACAAAGTAAATAAATATGTCTAGGGAAAGAAGGGGACAATTAATTTAATAGGACTGACCCCAGCACAGATCTCTCTGATGCACCCTTGGACAGCTTGGTGTCACGTAAGGTGAGTATTCAGAACTTCAGCGATACTGTATGAGTCACAGGTCCTGCCATTACTGTGTTTTAAAGGGTCCACAGGAGCTGTTTCAAGGTGATTGTTAAATGTTGAGTTGAAAGCACATTTTTTTTATTGTTCAGCTTTAAAGAAAGTTGGTATTCATATTCAGTTCTAGACTTTTGCACATCTGCACGTTAGATAATTACGTGTCTTTCTGAACTTTGTCTTTCATAATATGGATGAAAAACACCTACACACCATGTACATACGCATTTTCTCTTAGAAATAACTGTAAAATACTGTTCTTCCAAGGTGTGGGTCTGATGAGCAGAAGTAGCCATTTTAGCCTAGTATGCTGCTTTAATGGGTTTAGGCATAATGCCTTTAAAATGTCCCACTGAGATTTGTTAGGTGAACAAATAAGAAGATCCCTGTCAGTATTTGTGAAATCAAACGTAAGCTATGAAAAAACAGCATTTTTACTTAGAAGTAATATTTCATGCTGCTACAGGTGAAACTGAATATAGATAGATAGATAGATAGATAGATAGATAGATAGATAGATAGATAGATAGATAGATAGGTAGATAGATGCATATGCAATTTGAGTTACCTAGAAGTACAGTGGTATTAATGCCGTTTGCAATATTCTTAGGGTTGCACATTATAGGGCCATAAAATTTGTACCTCATGCAATTAAATCAGTAAGCTGCACAAAGTTGTTGAGAAGTAATGTATCCATAAACTAAGATGCATAATGAGTGTTTGATTTTCAATTTTATATCTAGATAATGTCCCAGTATAATAGTTAGTGCCTCAATGGTCAGTATATGTCTAAATAGTGTAAACATTATTAAAGTATTTGCCAGTGTTCTTACTGTAAGTACTATAGTATAGTTTAATGTGCAAGATTTTGATATAGTACATGGACTGTCGCAATTATGTTCCAGAGTCAGGAAAAAAGACAATTTTTGAAAGGTGCTTAAAACAGTTAACAGACATACTTAAAGTTAAGTAGTCCATGGTGAACTCCAAAACTGGAAAGGACCAACCTGTAAAGCACTTCTGTAGCGTGAGACCTGACTATAATAGCACTTCCAGAGGTGTGTAACAATTGTTATACACCCCTAAGCTCTATTATGGTCAGGTCTCATGCAAGGGACAGTCTTTTGCTCTCAACTGTCACTGAATATCTTGCCTTATACTTTCCTTCAGTCAGTCTGTAAGTAACTGTTTTAAGTAAATTACAGCAATATTTAAAAAAACATCCCTGACTTATTTCCAATTAAATTTATTGGCTTTCAAAGATAGTAAAACAGCACTTTTGTTTTTTTTCAGTAACAGGTAGTGCATGGAGTAGATAAAGCTCAATACACTGTGGAAAATTATAATCACATATCAGGAATCCAAACCAATTATTGTGTGTTGTTGACATGGATCCCAAGATTCACTTCTCAATCTGCATTTGAGAAAGCAAAATACATTTTAGCTTTTAAAGGCATTGCAAGAACAGAGATACCCCTTATTTCTGGTTGCTGTTTGTGAGTCAGTGCTAAGTATGTTTTCAGTTTTTTAAAGCTGTAAAACAATTCATACTGAGACATTTTCCCCTTATTATCTTTGTTTTGTAGGTCAGTAGAGCATCCACAGCTCCTTGTATTGCAAAAGATCATGTGTAATACTATGTGTATTACTGCTTTCAAACTATAAAGCACTTAATACTCCTATAATTCTTTTAATATTATATTTTTTGTACCTGGAAGTACACGGAGTAGGTAAAGCTCCACATACAACAAAATATTATCATAGGATCTCTCTCATTATAACCAAGTAGTTAAATATCTCAAAATGGATATCAAAATTCATCTTTCTAGCTTCAGTCAGCTCAAGGTGAATCTCCTGGCATCCATTTGTCAACCATATAGTTACTTGATACAATCAGAGACCTTATCATAATCATGTCTTCTACTGATTTTATATAGTTTAATGGGTAGCGTGTGGCTTTCACCTTGTTCAAAGCAATGTGCTAGCAATGGTGTTAGATATAAAAACTGAGAATTACTTAAATCTCCAGAAGTTGAAGCCTCGACACAGGAGAATTTCACAAACAGAGGTGTACTCAGATGTAATAACTAATAGTCTAGAGTTGCACAAGACTGTCGTGAATTAAAGTTCTTGAGGTTTATTACTCAAGTTATGAACATATATATAATGTACTTTTGTCGGAGCCAGTAAGTCTATTGCATGTTGATTTTGTAGAATACTGAGATTTGTTCCTCCTAAAAATATTGAGACATATCTTAGTTTGTATATCAAATGGATGGCTTCTCGCTGACTATTAAGAAGAATCTAGCAGTACTTGCAGTGTTATAGCCAGCATCCAAGCAGTATATAACAGATAAAATGGCAGTGATGGAGCAGTAATTCTGAAGCCATTTAATAAGGAGTTTAGCTCTGTAATACTCAAAATCTAAAGTAGGTGATGGAAGTATCTAACTGAAAACTAGATAAATGTCTGACTGCAAAGACGTGACTATTCTCTGGCTTGCAATGTTTTTGTTTTAAGTGGAGTTCTAAGGTCATTAACGCCCACATTAACAATAACCAGATCATGTTTCAACCTCTCTAATGTTTATTTAAATGTTTACAGTCAGGCTTAGTGTTGAAGTAACTCTTTAAGTGTAACAGAGGGTTTATAATCAATTTAACCATAATATGATGGTTAATCAAAGATCAAAGTTCCTTTTATGATACATGATTTACTGTGTGTGTGTAAAACTGAATTTTTTTTGTGTGTATAACTGGAGTTTCAGGATCGGGATCCAACAAAGCTGTAAGCAATTGACACCTGCCTTCTACTGTTGTCATTTTTAACTTCTTTTCACACACAGCACTTTGAGATTCACAAATGTTAAGAGATCACTGTCAGCTGACCTCACTAAAGCATCAAGAGAAAGTAAAGCCATACTGTGTGGAGCAGAATTAAGAGTGAATCACATTTGTTTCTGTTCTCTGTCCATGTATGTTAGGCAATATAAAACAGATGAAGTGACCATAGAATTCAAGCTTAAGAGGTGATTTAATGAACTATGGCATGTAACTGAAAGAGATATAGTGGATGTGTTAATAAACTTACTACTGCAAGGAAGATTAGTAATCCCAAAGAGGAGGGAAGACAAATGTTATATTACATATGTACTGCAATAGCAACTGAAATATCTGGGTTAATATCCACAGAATCTTGATAAATAACAGAGCACTGTTTTCCCCCTCAGCAGTTCATCTCTTACCTCTGCCTATTCTCTGTCTCTTCTTATAGTGCTAAACTGAGTCTAAAGGTCACAGATGTAGTTAAATTTGTTATAGTGCTAGGTCATGATTATGTGAAGCTCCTTTACAGACAGAAGCAGAGTTACATCTAAAACACTTTTCTAAAACTGATGGTATGCAGAGCAGATTAAAATACTCCTTTGAGCTTAGAATACTCTTTCTAAAGGTAACAGGGTTAAAAAACACAAATTTCAAATAATACAAATAACTTCCTTTTTTACTTAATTTGAGACAATGGATCAATATTAAATCTATCAGTGGGCTAGAGAAAATGTACTGTGGATCAATACAATAGTTCCAAAAATGTAAACTATTCATAATAATAACTGCATCATCTTACACCTAGACCATTACATTAGGTAATAACAAAATAAAATAAGGAAGATTAATAAATCCCACATACTGTAGTGCCTTAAAAGATTTAACTTGATGACATGTCAGATTATTTATTTTTACTATCAGCCAGTGAAGACTAAGCTTATTATGAGATATAACAAATGCTACACTATACTCCTGGAGTTTGGCAATAATACGACAGTTAAGGCCTACATCAGCTACAGTGACAGCCTAAACACATTATACACTGCAAATGCTAACTAGCAACAAGTAGGGGAGACTCAGAGATATGCACTCATACTTAAACCTGGATACATCATCTTCTGGTTTTCTTATTATCCCCTAATCTTTTTTTTTTTTAATAATTTTTATTTTCATTTTGCATTTATAAAATATACAAAAAAATTCATATTTACAACATGACCATAAGAGAAAGTTATACATAGTAGTCAATATAGAAATATGATTATCCCCTAATCTAATAACTGCATCTGACTACCAACCAAACCCATAGTAATGATCATGTGGGTGTTGAGTCTCTCCATGTCCACCTACCTACCTGGGAACAGCATGAGGAACTGCACAGCCTTCCAGGTCATTCTTCTAAAAGAACAAAAAAAAAAAGTGCATTGTATTTCTCATTATGGCAGAGGGTGGTGAACATGCCTGAAGCTTCATGTAATCCACCTCAGGATACTGGAAACTGAACACTCGCCAGTCTCAGTTTTTAACTGATTTAAGTTGAGCTAAGGCATTACAAAAAATCCTTTTCATTTAATTTTTTTCATCTGTAATAATGAAAAAAAAAAATCTGTTGTCATTTCTTTCATCACAATTAACCCTTCCACATGACATGGAGAGACACCACTCTCTAAATGTTATGCAGGCCACATTGATACAGTTGGACTATTATCCTTCCATGAAAGGAAGGCAATTTCATTTGAAGATATCTTTGTATTTTTACAAAAATTCCAACATTTCCTCTACCTCCTCCATTCCCTTCCCCTGCAGCCACTTCTTCTCATGGAGCTGGTTGTCACTTATATCCTCCTTGTCATCATCTTCCACAGACCAGAAACATGCCTTTACTTCTTGAAGCCTAACTTTGAGTTGCAACAAGCAATTATATACATTTACATTAGGATGATCCTGCTCTATGTTATTCAATGGATAATTTAATCTATAGCCATGAATGGGTAATTTATTAACATATATGATTAGGCTAGCTTCTTATCTTCTGGAATCCGCATTGGGACCTCTTGCATGACTATTGTGCACCGTGCTGCATAACATAGGCTTACATACTGACTGTAAAATTTCTCCACACATTGAGTTATGCAGTGATAAACCATTAAAACAGGATGCAAAACACTAGGTCCAAAAGCATTGCTTGTTGTGAAACTAAAGGACTTACATTCAACTAAGCAAATGTTTATAATCTTTACAATTTTTCAGGTGTCATCCATCTGTTCAAGGGACAACTCAAGAGAGAGATAGTCGAACCTGTCACATTTGCTGTCCCTAAAACTCTGCTCCAACATTTGTCATGACTTTTTGTTTGAACTGATTGCTTAATTGGATATGATATAAAACAGTTTGTTCTGTACTGTTGAGTTGTCTGAAGAAGTTGAGGTATTGGCCTCAATGAAAGCGCTAACATTAAAGGATTGTGTGTGAAGTAATAACATCAAGCTTGCCTTTGTGTTTGATTTGTCATGACTTTGACTGAGGACTGATATGAAGTGAAGAGGGCAGTCTCATGCATAGAGATTACATTGCACTTCTTTCCATTTGAAAGTGTACTCTTGCAATTGATATACATAGGTGACAGGGGACAGGGGGATGTAGTCTCCACATAGGGGGTCAAGTGGCTTGCTCATTTCATTTATTAACTGCCTTTCAGTATCAAAGTACAGCAGTCAGGATGTGGGTCACTTATAAGCTGGCTTTTTGGTGGACCAATTCATTCAACAGCCTAAATTGAATGATCAGGACATTCATGAGTTTGCTGTGATCATAATGTACCAAACAATAATACTCATTATCTTATTGCCAAGATCATAACACTCCACCAAAAGGACACCACATCATGAAATGTGTCACATTGTTATGAAATCCGCCCTGGAAAGCTAATTTCACACACTGACACCAGAGTCTGTCTTCATTGCTTAATTCTACAGTAATACTGCATTACATCTGCATCTAGGTTGCTAAAGTAATTGTTTAAAAGCTCTAATGGAAAATTATCAGCAGGTGGAAATGTGTGCATCTACATTCATACAGTAAACTATGGCATATACTTCTGTCAGTTTCCCACATTTTTGGAATTAAAGACAGCCATCGTTGGGGACCAACAAAAAACTCTAATACTGCCATCATGTAATTTGACCAGATGTGATTTTCTGCACTGTTTCCTCCATCATATCTCAGGTCTAACATGCTTAGTTAATCATGCTTTTCATCAGGTAAGGCCCTACAGTCTCTAAAACTTAACACAAACATTCTACATCTTAGCCATTTCCATACCACTTCAGATACACTCATACAATCTGCAGGTGTGTATTTTTTAACTGAGGTCCGGGGAAAGATTATTAATCTGAATTGTATGTCACTGATCTGAAATACTTTACTCATGATTTTTGTATGTTTTAACCGAGGTCCAAGGAAAGACTATTAATTTGAATTATATGAGGGTATGGTTATCCTGGAAATTGCCACAGATCAAACAGTTCTATCTAAAGATTGTTTGAAAAGGTTATGGGCAAGCAGAAGAAGCTTGGTTCATGTAAATTGTCAGATTACAGAGTGGTGGTGTGTCTTTAAGATTTGTTTAAGACAGTTTAGCTAACGAACAGCACAATATGCATCAGAATGAAATGAGTGGTGCTGTTAGCAGCAGCGATGAGAGGGTTTCATTACAGTGGTGCACAGAGTGTTACTGCAACAAAGCACATTTCCTGGGTAGCAGAGCTGGATCATAGGCAAATGGGGCCCTAGGTCAGCCCCCACCTCCCCACAACCATTCCAGTGTTCTATTACATCGTTGTTTCATCCCATTTACCATAAACACTGTTCAAAACTATCAGTGTGCAAAGTTTTATTTCAAATTTTATAGCACAAAATAAAACAGTTCTAACATTGAAAACATTCTTAGCAGGAGCAACAGTAAATTTCCCTTCCCTTGAAACTCGCATTCATTGAAAATGTATCTGGCCAGTGGAGGATTAAGTGCACATTGGGCCCTGGGCTATTTTCAAGCCATGGGCTCCCTGAGAACATTTATATGACTGTATATGGTCTTAGATTCATCTTCTTGATTGTTTTAAATTATATTTGTTGCTTGATACAGCAACATTTGTTAGAGTGTGTTTTAAATTTGTAGTTTTGAACATTTTTTTCCAGTAAGCAGTCAAACTAAATTTATAAAACAATAATGACAAAAGTACCCATTTCAAAATATTTAACTATAAAGGGTCACTTAAACTTTTGTCATTATAATGCGCCAATAACTGTATTTTATTGATTGTGTACACATCACATATCTGACTGAGATAAAAATGGCTGCAGTAAAGTTTTCTACTTTGCTTTACCCAGCTGTAGACTAGTCCTGCAAAGACAGACTAACTTTATCAGCTCAGCAGGGCCAGTCATGTTTATTCACACATATTCCCCAAACACAGCAGTTATAGCTACATTGTTGAATGCATCCTTCTCAGCTGTCTGTGTCCAAATAAATAATAGTCATACATTTCAAATTTGTTTTACATAGACACACAGTAGCCAATGTATTCCAAATTAATTCACACATAGATAAGAGCATAACGTACTTTCATCCACAAACAACCCCCCACCCCCACCAGCGGTTATAGTCACTCCTTGTTGTTATGAAGATATAAGTTACAGGTATTTTATTAGGAGCTTTGGACAAACTATATGAAAATGTATAAAGATCACCAGTATCAGACCATAAGAGCCAGCCATGTGTAGCACAGTTTAAACAGAAGATGATTTACGGGACCATAAGAAATATTAACCACCTGATAAAATATGCTAAGTCAATATATACAATCTCTGCAGAAGTTAAAGTCACATGAATAATTCCACAGTAAAAAGAACAGTTATTAATTCAGAGGATGCTGCTGGCAAACTACTTTATGTTTCAGAGTTTCATCTACAAAATCAGTGCCTACTGTCCTTGAAGAATAGATTGCCTATGTTACATTAAAAAATGGTGTATTGGTGATATTGCAAGAATATTTTCTGAACTAGATCAGCTTTGCAGTAGGGAATGGCTAGCAAACAATGACAACAGTTTCATATTACTAGACATGCAGTCCTGGACATCATCAAGCAGCCAAGCCTAAATTCCCAACTGCTCCAAAGCAGTGTCTGGTTAAGTGGTTTACTCAGTGTCACACAGTAGGTAAATGAAGGTGGAAATGATTCAAACCCTGCACCCTTACTGCAGGAAGCAGCTTATTAACAAGTTAAAGCTTTAGTCCTGTGTGTTAACTGCCAGAATAACAGATTTTAAACAAACATTGAAATCCTTTACAATCCGATCGTGTTGAGAAGGTGTATCACACTGACATGCAACAATGACTGCATAATGGGTGCTGCACATCAGGTGGTTCTGATCATCATCACCACAAATAATGCAACTGCAGTAGCTATTAAGCTTGCACTCCAGGGGACCATTGAGGAGCATAGCCCAAATGTCCAGTTGCCCCAAGGCATTTTGTTTGGTTAAGCACTAGTACTAAACTCCTTGGTGTCATCACTGACGACCAATTTAAATTCGATCTACACATTAAAAACTGTATGAAGAAAACTCATCAGAAACTAGGGCTCCTCTACCACAACAAAACATTTCTCACCAGTGAAGCTAAAGTAACTCTCTCTTATGCCTACCTCCTACCCAGTCTGTTATATGGCTCTCAAATTATTACTTTCCTCAACTCCACACTCCTTGCCAAACTTGAATCTACCTACAACAAGATAGCCAAATTTGCAGCCCATCAAACTTACAAGTCACATCACTGTCTCTCACTCAAACACCTTAACTGGCTAGAACTACCTCACCAGCTTATTCTCCCTCAGCTCCAGATCATCCACTCTATCCTTTATCAGCTTTCTTACTGTCCTACCCTATCATCTGTCATCTCCCACTATTCACCTGCTAGATCCCTGTAGCTATAATACTTCCAAGGGCTGGAACAAACTCCCACTAGAGATCAGGTCACTCAAGCAACTTAGTCAATTCAAGCTAGCCACTAAAGAATACCTGTTAAGCCAATGGACCTGCCTCTGTACTCACCCCCTTAAACAGCTTATCAACCCTAACTGCACACCTCTATCTACCCCAACTTATGTAACTTTCTTTAACTTTCTAGACTTTGTCTCACATTAACTTCTCTATCCTAAGCACATTACATACATTCTTATCTGCGTAATGTAAGATTTTACGTCTGGTGAGAAAACTATTGTTAGTCCTTATGAATGATGTAGGATTCTAAATCTGACAGACATAATGATTAGTTTACTGTAGTAAATCCTTGTTTTTCATGTATATGTTGCTTTGAATATTTTTTGAATATTTTCTGTAAACCAGTTGTTGATTGTTTACTTATTTTTGTAAATGATAATCTGTAGAACATGCGGAGCTTTTCTCCCTGTACCTCCGCTGAAAAAGGGCTACTTAGCTCAGTCAGACAAGCCTGGTCAACAAATGTAAAATAAATAAATAAATAAAAGTGATTTGCTCAAGAATGGGGCATAAATATGAGGCAAGATCAGAGATGTTCTGTGTACCTGAAGACAGATAAGAGCAGACCACTCTAAACACTTAAAAAGTTAACAGAACAATAGGTTTTGTACCAACATGTATTGTATGAAACACAAAACTATGAAACTGTATAAATGACATTGACAAACTGTAATATTCAGTAATTTACAAAAAAAAAAAAGAAAGAAGGTCAAAGGAGATCTGGAAGTTAGTGTGGAGAATTAATACCATTGCCTCCCATGATTAAGGTTTAGGGTTTCACTTTGAGAAAGACAGTTAACTAGACACACACATGCACACACCCAAATCTACCATGCTGCATGAAACAAACAGCTATATGTTATATACTCTTACAGGCCTGCTGCAAAGTTTCTCTGCTGCCAACAGCTCTCTGCACTTCCAGATCTCCTGTGGGTGCTGTACTGACATCTTCCTGTGAAATCTCTTGTGTGTTCTGACACCTTCTCACACTGATGAGGTTTCTGAGGCAGTGATGCTCTTAAAGTCAAATGGAGCATTGGCACATTTATGTATTTATTTATTTATTTATTTCCTACAAATGAAGGCTGACACAATCAAACCATGTACTATAGGAGGCAGCTCTTTAACACCTCATAGCCTTATTCAGCTGCACTAAGTGTTCAGCAAACTATTGTCACCCAGATACACTGTATTTTGCACCTGTGTGGCAGTAAAATAAAAGTTAAATTAAAATTAATTCATATTTAAAATATTAACATTAAATGCATAGACTTCATACTTTACAATTTAATCACTAGTAAATAATAAAAATTCTTGTCAACAGTCAACAGAACAAGTAAACCAAGGATCATATCCAAAGAGAATGACTCATATGATGATTCTTCCATTTGCTTCAATTTCCTTTCTTTGCACCATAAGTTTTTTGATTCATAGGTAGTTACTATGCTTGCACTCCAGGGTACCATTGAGGAGCCTAGCAAATTTCCAGTTACCCTACAGCATTTTGTTTGGCTAAGTGATTTGCTCAAGAATGGGGCATAAATATGAGACAAAATCAGAGATGTTCTGCACACCTGAAGACAGATAAAAGCAGACCACTTTAAATCACTTAAAAAGTTTATGAAACGCAAAATTATAAATCTCTATGGCTGACACTGACAGACTGTAATACTCAGTAAAAAAAAAATAGAAAGAAAGAAAGAAGTTCAAAGAAGGCCTGTCAGTTAGTGTGGAAGATTAATGCTATTACCTCCCATAGTTAAGGTTTAGTGTTTCACTTTAAGCAAGACACTGTGAAAGCTTTTGTGTATTCTGGCACCTTCTCACATTGATTAGGTTTTTGAGGCAGTAATTCTCTTAATGTCAAATACAGCATTGGAGCATTTTTTTATAAGACAGGCTCCCTAGCCATCACCAGGCCCTAGGCACCTGCCTAAGTCATGTTGTGCTGGATCCTGCTCATTGCAGCGAACTACTTAGGTTTAGTCATCCTGAGAGCTTGCAAGTCTGATAATGGTGTTTAGAGAGGCTGGAATGTTCTAGTCAAGACATTGAAATAGTGTGATTCATGGTTTCAAAAGTGTTTGATAGCTCCCAGAAGACAGAGCATCATGTTTTACTTGTGTAAAACTTCTTTCTGAAATATTCAACTAACTAAGAATTGCAGTGTCTGTCTATGACCAGGATTGAAGAACCATTTGATTCTGGAGAGTAGAATATTCATTATTAACTGCTGCAGTAACATAAAATCTATATGCTTGTTCATAGGTTCATAGGTTCATAGGTAGGTACTAGGCTATCGGCCCAAGGGCCTATGCAAGCCTAGCCAATAAGGTTCCCTGGTTTACGCCACCCAAGAAAGTTATTTTCCTGTGCCACTGACGAGCAGAGACACAGAAGTGATCCCCGGGGTGTATTTCCTATTTCCCATCCACTCATCAAGATTTTTCTTGAAGAGTGCTAATGAAGAACTTTGCTTGACATAGATGGGTAGCCTGTTCCAGAGTATGGGAAGTCTCTGGGATAGGAATCTATCCCTCCAGCATGTCCTGTTTATTGTGGTGACAAGGTTTAGGTCCCTAGAGTGTGTAGCTCAGAGGGACTGGGATTTCTTTAGGTGTAGCATGTCCAACAGCTCTGGATTTGACATAGCTTTATATGTTAGGCAGAGATCACCTCTGAGTAGGAGTAAAGCTGGAGTTTTTTGAGGCGGTCAGTGTAGGGCATTTGTTTGAGTCCAGTAATCCTCTTTGTGAGGTACTTCTGTGGCCTTTCCAGTTGCTGCAGATGTCTTGTGAGGTACATTCCAAAAAGGGCGTTGTACTCTATAATGGATCTAATGAGTGATGAGTAAAGGGTAACGATGACCTCTTTTTTCCTGGACGAGAACCCTTTTATGATGAGGTGTGCCACGTAGAAAGACTTCCTGACTACTGTGGTGATGTGACTTTGCTGCTGAAAAGGTTATCAGTTAGATGTTGCAGAAACATGTAAGCCATTCTTCATTCTGGATAACAGGTTATTAGTTAAGAGACTCAAGGACAAGGCATCCATGGCTGGTGGTCAACGTACTGATTATTAGTTACTATCTACTTCAGGATTGTTGAATTCATAGTTGGTACTGAAGAGAAATTTATTGTTTAGATGTTACTGGAACATGGAAGCCTTGGTTGATGCTACATAACAGGTTATTAAAGTGAAGCAAAGATACAGAACCTATGCCTGTTGCTGAAGTTGTGGTTCACAAGGATGAAGATAAGATATGTGATGGCTTTTGCTGATAGTTGTAACTACTCCAGAAAAATGTTGTCTGCAGAAGCTGATTTTTTAACTTGGGGTGTAACTTTCATGGATAGGAAAAAGACAGAATTAAAAGTTTGACTGGAAGAACTTCATGTGGTAGCAAGGTTCCATGGGAGATGGCCTACTGGAAAGACTTTAAGAAGTTTTGGAATTCTATGGCTTTTTAATAAAATTTTGCATTGCTAAATGGGCTGAGTTTAAAGCTTTGCCTCAGTTAATAAGACATGTTATGCTATAACAGAACTGTTGTGGAATTTGCTTATGCATGGTCTGTTACATGTATGTGAAGGACATTCCTTTTACTACTTAGAAGCCAAAATGTAAGTGTTTCATTTGGTTGACCTTAAGACATGTTTTCCAGGCACTATCTTGCTGGATTATTGAGTTTATTTCACACGTTGCCCATGGCAAATCTTATACACTTTTTACTGGCATCATGGAAGGATAACTAGACTAGTTATGTTGTAGTATTCAGCTGCAGAGATTATCTGAAGATATTGTCATTGAGACCAGCCAAATAGTACATATGAAATTGCCTTACAAAATATCTCTTCCATTTCTAAACAAGGTGTAGTGTTGATCTCTATTAACTTTACCTTGCGAACCCATTATAAACATAAGTAGATGATTACTAACTGTATATGACATGGGCTCAGCTGATGCAATGTCATTTGAAGCAGACAAAGGTTCCCAATCTGGGATACTTTCTCTGTTGGTTACATGGTTACTCTGGCAGTGACTATAATTAAAGGTGAGTAAGAGTGGGGCAGGGAGATTAGTACATGTCACTTGCAGCAATTCCATTCACCTTTATGGCAAGCTCACCTTAGGCACTGTCAACCTAGACATGGCATGTTTGGCAATGTCTTTAGGCAAGTCGGGCAAGATATATATATATATATATATATATATATATATATATATATATATATATATGTATATATGTGTATATATATATATATATATATATATATATATATGTATGTATATATATATATATATATATATATATATATATATATATATATATATATACATTTACAGGCATCCAATGACAAGGTACTTCATGTGGTTGAGTTCGACTAAGACAAGAATTGTCTTTCTCTGGTAATTAGCTAAATTTGGTGTGGATGCAGGGAGGATGTTAGGGTGTCACAGTGCATTAAAGCAACTCATTCAGCATCCTTGCAATTTCAATGCTATATAAACATGCCATAAACTTGTGGTAGTGCCTCAGTATCTTGAATGCATGATTAGAGTCAGGTTGCTTTCCAACTAGAATGCGTGAGTTATAATGATATTGTTAGCTTTGGTGAAGGTGTATTCTATTATGGAAGCTTCAAGCACAAGGTATAAGATATCATGGAGAAAGAAGTTTTGTCGCATAGGAGATGGATTTGGGCACACATCTCCCCAGATAAAAATAGGTATATAGATCATTTTCTCCTGCATCCTATCCCTGTGGATTACATACCATTTTTAAGATTATCCCAGTGATGTATAGATGATGACTGTTTTTTTACTTTCACAGTGTTCAAGGAAGTCCAGAGATAGAAGTATCATGTTAAACAATGATGTAGTGCTAGAAGATGAAGCTGAGGATGAAAACCAGTACTAGACCATACTTAGAAAGCAAAGTCTAGTTAATCATCATTGTTACTGAAGATGGCAGTTAAGAACCAGGCTGGGATCAGATGGGTTAAAGAATGGCTTGCTGAATAATGCATTGTTTGCAATCTGGAAACAATGTAACAGTAAATATGTATGTAATTTTACAGAGATAAGGTAAGTAGATGGGGGACGTCTTACTGTCAGAGGATGGATAGCACAGTTTGAAGAGATGTATCGAGGCCTCCATATCCTGGAAGAAGGCCAGACACACTGTTAGGAAAACTCAGTTGTCCCCATATGCTTTTACAGATATTAAGTTTTTGCTGGAATATTTGAATTATCTTGACATTTTACATCTGAGGCCAAATGTGCCTAGCTGCCCTGCCTGACATCCTGTACAGATCATTGCCTCTTAGTAGCCTTTACTTAGAGGGATACCTGTGTCAGCAGGGAGAGGGTAGTCTTGACTGAATGCATACTGTATTCTTTCTATGCTCCCAAATTTTTTCCTCCAATAAAGTGATCTTTTAGGTGGGCCATGTTTGACCATTTTGACTGAAGGAGCACCCAGTATCATATCCCATAGGACTTCTATGGCGAACTTTTGGTACTTGGAGCCAAGAAACAGAACTGTTTGCATAACAATGGAGATCACAACTTTCTGTCCTTAATAAGAGGGACTTTACATGTTAGTATTCAGGCCTTGCCTTTTAATTACTAAGAACTGTATCTTCGGCAAACTTTGGTGTCCTGAGAGAATGATAATATTTATGTTTAAAAGGCCAATGCTCTTATGGAAGATTGCTGAATGACCCAAAAGGTTACTAAGTACAACAATTAGAATGGATAGCTAAAATAGAGTTGCTTAATATATAGGCTGTGTTCTTCCATAATATGGTCTGGCTGCAAGCAATACTACTTGCATACAACTAATAGCTCTGCATAAACCTATTTTACTTTTTTGTCATTAGTTGATCATTATGGAATATCAGCCCCCCTGTTGGATGCAATCTACAGTTAAAATCAATCCCTGTAAATATATGGAGCTGCTTTCCAACCAACCATTTCAGTAGCATTGAGGTATAAAAAGAATGGGAAGCTGATTTACCAGCTCCTAAAAATAGCCCTGAAGATGAAACTACACAGATTTTTATCTGTTGACATGATGAAATGCTGCACAATATATTGCATTCCTTTTTTTTGTGTAATGTAGTGGTTGAAGGTATAAATGTCTTTGCTGCAGGTAACATTTAAGGGAGATTCTGCCTTTTGGATAGAGGCAATATAATTTCATTAGTACAATGAGAACTAAAAAGACTACATAAGGACAAATTATTATATGTGTTTGTATATTTATCTATTTTCTATATATAGGTATATGGATTATTGCTGGATGAGGGTTGGAAGGGTGGCCTAATGGTTAAGGTGTTTGCCTTACAAACACAAGGTGCAGGATTTGAGTCTCGCAAGGGATAATTGGCTAGGCTTAAAATGGCTCACAAGGTCAGTTAGCTTAGTACTAATCTATGAACCTACCCCACCTGTCAAAATTATATAGCTCAAACTCAAAAAGTCAAGAACCAAAGTATGTCAGAAGTGACCTCATCAAACCACATTTTTCTGGAAATGGTGGTTGAACTAATGAGTCGACATACAAGCACCTACAAGTATAATAGCAATGATGCTGTAAATGAAACACTGATATAGTACATGAGTCTGCATTGTTAGGCATTTGAAATGTCAGGACCTGCTAGAGCAAGTCCCAGTCCCGAATTGTGAAGACTGAATGGCCGGAAGATCAGACTTACATTTACTAAGTCCAAGATGCCATTTCTCATAGGTTCATAGGTAGGTACTAGGCTATTGGCCCTAGGGCCTATACAAGCCTAGCCAAAAAGGTACCCTGGCTTTTGTCACCCAAGAAAATTATTTTCCTGTGCCCCTGTCAAGCAGAACCACAGAAGTGATCCCTGGGGTGAATTTCTTATTACCCATCCAATCATCAAGATTTTTCTTAAAGAGTGCTAATGAGGAGCTCTGTTTGACATAGATAGGTAGTCTGTTCCAGAATATGGGAAGTGTCTGGGATAGGAATCTATCCCTCCAGCATGTTCTGTTTATTGTGGTGACAAGGTTTAGGTCCCTAGAGTGTGTAGCTCGGAGGGATTGGGATTTCTTTAAGTGGAGCATGTCCAACAGCTCTGGGTTTGACATATCTTTGTATGTTAGGCAGAGATCACCTTTGAGTAGGTGATATGCGACAGAGTAAAGCTGGAGTTTTTTGAGACGATCTGCGTAAGGCATCTGTTTGAGGCCAGTAATCCTCTTTGTGAGGTGTTTTTGCAGCCTTTCCAGTTGTTGTAGATGTCTTGTGAGGTACATACCAAAAGGGGCATTGTACTCTATAATGGGTCTAATGAGTGATGAGTAGAGGCGAACAATGACCTCTTTATTTTCTGGATGAGAAACCTTTTGTGATGAGGTACCACTGTGGCGATGTGATTATCAAAGGAGAGACTACTGTCTACCTGTGTCCCAAGGTCTCTTATCACACTTTTGGTGTTAAGTAGACTACCGCCTATGTGGTAGTTCATGGGTACAGAGTTTTTACCAAAGGGGATGACAATGCACTTTTTGGCATTGAGCTTGAGACCATGTCTTTGACACCAGGCATCTGTCTCAGTGAAGCCCTTTTGTAGGATGTCCACATCATTAGGAGTTTCGATTATGGCTCCTAGTTTGCAGTCATCTGCAAATTTAGTTAGCCAAAGACCTTCTGTGTTAGCCTGTACTTCAGAGAAGTAGATACCAAACAGGAGAGGACCCAGGACTGAACCCTGTGTTACTCCACTTGTCACTGGTCTGAAGTCTGATTTGGAGTCTGCTACTTTCACAGTGTGGGTTCTGTAAGTATGCCAGTTGGCAACCCATCTTGTGACATAGGGATTTATACCTAGTTTAGTGAGTTTATCTATAATTTCAGAGTGGGGGATGGTGTTGAATGTCTTGGCAAGATCTAGATAGGCTGTGTGAACCACCTTACCCTCATCTCTGGCTTTGGTGACTACTTCAAAGAAGTCTATCAGGTTTAGGAGACATGATCTGCCTTTTACAAACCCAAACTGTGTAGGGTGCAGAGTTTGGAGATCTCCAATGTCTTTGTTTATGAGTTCCATGATGATACGTTCCATGGCCTTGCAGACGAGGCTCATCAGGCTAATGGGGCGGTAGTTCCCGGGGTTTGTTGTGCCCCCCCCCTTTTTGGAGTGGGATAACTGTCGCGGTCCGCCATTCAATGGGCACAAAGCCTGAGGTGAGGCTATGATTGAACATGGTACTTAGGTGGGGTGCCAGTTCATTCTGTAGTTTATGTAGAAGGCAGCCTGGGATGTTGTCAGGTCCCACGGATGCTGTGTTCTTGGCTTTGGAGAGTGAGGTTTTTTCCTGTGCAGCTGTGATTACAGGAACTTTTCATTCTTCCGGTATAAAGATGGGCCCTTTAGGGGGTGAGGGGGGGTTAAAGTTAGCACTGAACCTATCTGCCAGGATGTTGGCAATATCAGTTGGTTCTGTATATTTAGTGTCGTGCTGTAACTCAGAGCAGATCCGAGTGTTGCCATTGAGATTCTTGACAAAGCTATAGAATGCTTTGTGGCTGTCTTTAGAATCAGTGGCAATTTTGTTTTCATAACTAGCTTTGGAGGATTTTATGAGGGATCTCAGCTTCTTACTGAGGCTGAACAGGGAGTTCCTCCAATCATGGGATTTTACTCTTTTTTGCAACAGTTTCTTTCTTCTGTTGTAGAGTTTGTTTATGGCAGAAGACCACCAGATTGGCTTCTTTTTTTTGGAGGATAGCATCTTGGTTCTGTTAGGGATAGCATGATCCATTCACTCATGTAAGTGCTTATAAAGTGCATTTGTGTAGGATTCAGCAGTCGTACCTCTATTGTCCATCTGCATGGGTGTCGTGAAGTTTGCCACTTCTGTCTTAAGAAGCGTGAAGTTGGCTTTGGAGAAATTTTTTACTGTTGTTTTCCTAATGGGGGGTGGGAGCAGGATGTGGATGTCTAGGGTGATTAGCTTGTGGTCGGATCTGACAAACAAGGAACTGACCTCTGGTGTGGAACACCGGTCACCCATGTTGGTGATGACCAGGTCTAGGATATTGCTGCCCCTGATGGGGGTGTGGATATGTTAATCCAAGGCATTGGAATTGATGATTTCCAGAAAACGTTGAGCAAAAGAGTTGGTACATGAGTAGTTTTCCCAGTTAATGGTAGGGTAGTTGAAATCACCCATTATTAGAGTGTTGGGTTGCACCTTAATATTTTCCAGTGTATCAAGAAAAGAGGAGTGGGAATCCTGGGGCATGGTGGGGGGGTCTGTAGCAAGCTACAATCTGGATTGCGGTTTTGCCCAGAGTTAGTTGAACTTGGATAATCTCGGATGCATTATGCTGAGCAACTAGCTTGGAGATGTGGATATCCTTAATGAATATGGACACGCCTCCACCTTTAGTGTTTCGGTCCGGGTTTGGTGGCTGAAAGGTGTGGTATGAATTATAGCCTGCTAATGCAGGGGTGCTCTCTGGAGTTTTGAACCAGGTCTCTGTCACTGCACAGATGTCAATGTTCTCCATTTTAAGGAGTGCCTCGAGTGAGTGCATTTTGAGGTTTAGACTTCTAGCATTGAGTAGCATTACCCTCAGATTTTGCTTGCTTGTACCTGTTAAGGTGGTGAATTTGTCATTTGAACCTTGCCTAAAAAAGGCACTATAGGGGTGGCAAGAGCCTTTGCCAGTATCCGGAATCCCAAGGGCGACAGGTGCAGGCCATCTCTGGCAAAGCAGCGTGGTCTGTTGATCATGTCATCCCAGGCAGACAGATACTGGATTCCCTTAGAATGACACCAGAAGCTTAGCCAATTGTTAAAGTCAATAATTTTGTCCTTGTACTGTGGTGTCATTCTGGGTGATGGCAGGATGCTACTCAGGGCTAGGGTCATACCTGCCTGGGCTACAAGATCGGAGAGCTCCTCCATGTCTCTTTTCATATAGTCCAGGGAGATAAGTCTCAGGTCATTCACACCAACACAAACAATGACAGAGTCATATTTGTACTTGTTGTGGAGTGACCTGAGTGCGTGCATTATGTGGCGGATCCTGGCACCTGACAGGCAGCTGACAGTAACTTTTTCCTTGTTTAGCCTGGTGAGTGGAACATCAGTGTGCCTGACTATAGAGTCACCTATGACTAGAGTGTTGGGTACGTTATGGCTTATGGGCTGTAGTTGAGTGGCACACTGAGTATGTGGGCTATGTGCCACTTGAGTTGTGTTGGGAGGATGAGGTTGCTTGCATTTCTGCTTTGGAGGTCTCTGTTGTTTGGGCAAATTTGCACTGAGAGCCTCCGCGAATGTAGGTGTGTATTTTGTGCTTCTGTGTGTGTGTTTTGGTGGTGCAGGTTTTGATGGACTATGTGATGAGTGTGGTGTGGTGCAAGTGTTTACCTTCTCCTCTTGACTGTCTAGGGCAGTCTTTGATGAAGAGAATATTCTCAGAATATTCTTAGTCTTTGGTGAAGTGTATATTCTCAGAATATTCTCAGAATATTCTCTTTTCTCCGAGGTATGGAAATCTCAGAGTTGGTATATATAAGTTTGAGGGGTGCAGGGCAGGCTCGACCCTCCTGAAAAAAGAAGTTTTAAGGAGAGGAGCTATCTTCAGGATTCATTCTTTTCCTGTGCTTTCAGTTTTTTTTTTTTTTTTTTTTTTTGCATGTTGGCACTCAGAATTTCAAGTGCTGACTTTTCAGTAGGGTGCAGTGCACATCTTAATGCTCCCAGTACATCTTTCTTCAACATAAATGTGAAATCATATTGTGGCACATAATGTTACGCATGTAGAAACCCAACAACACTGAAGAACATCAAGTGATCACCCCCTGCTGTTTATATATATACCAACTCTGTGGTCACAGAATAATAGAGAAGGGATTTATTTTCTTCCCTAAGAGTGGCTTTGTTGATATTTTGCTTTAGATATTTTTGTCAGTATTTTAACTGTTGATTTTATGTTTATTAGATCAATTTCAGTGTACGTGTGTGTGTGTGTGTGTGTGTGTGTGTGTGCGTGTGCGTGTGCGTGTGCATGTGTGTGTGTGTGTGTGTGTGTGTGTGTGTGTGTGTGTGTGTGTGTGTGTGTGTGTGTGTGTGTGTGTGTGTCTACTCTGCAAGTGATCAAGATTTAATTAGTGAAAAGGATTGCTGGTCACACTGATATGCATTAAACAACCTTTTACTGCTCTAATATTCTGATGGATGTTTTACATATGCTTCTACAATTTATCAGCTAATACTTGGGGAATGATTTGTACATCTTTTGGCTTAATTCAGCTGCTAACAGATATATTTGACCAAACATGTATACTGACCATTTTATCTTCTATTAGCTCCCACTTGATGTTATTACCAGTGCAGCCCACAGATGATCTTGACAAATGGTTGTTTCTTTAATGTAAACTTTTTCACTGAAAGAGGGGAGGGGGATTACACATGGAGAGAAAAAATAAACAGTGGTAATGAGCCTGATAAAGTAACGCTATCAATAATTAACTTACTGTTACATTACTATATACACCTTGTAATGATGAAGTGTCAAAAGGCCTGAGTTACTGTTTCTCAGTACAGACGACTGTCACTGCAGGATGTATTTAGTTGACCACAAGTCAGGATTAAAAAAAAAAAAAAACAGCTGTTATGTGATTTAAAGAATAAAAAAGTTAGATTTTCCATTAGTAAGGGCTAAATGAGAAGTTGTTTTATATTTGAGAAAAAGGAGCATCATTATCTACATATTTTGACATGACAAAAACTCACTGTTTGATAGAAGTTTTAGATTTACATGTTCAGTCATTAATCGGTTAACACCCATTAAATACTGATAGTTCATGCTCCCTGCAGAATCCTGTTCACACCATTGCAGTTTATTGTTGGTGCTTAAATAGCAGCTAATCAACCTTAGAGACAAACCCCCCAGATTCAGCAAGCCCTGCACGGTGTGCAGGACTAGTGCAGGAGCTCCATAGGTTCATAGGTTCATAGGTTGGTACTGGGCTATCTGCCCAAAGGCATATATTAGCCCAGCCACATTGTGCAGTATTCACCACCCCTTTAATAGTTCCCTAGACCCTTGTACTAGCAGCTAGTACCCTTGGCGCCTATCTAGTAGTGCTGTTGGTGTGATCCCCGGTATGAACTTTCTGTTACCCATCCACTCATCAAGGTTCCTCTTGAAGAGTGATAGTGAGGGGCTCTGTCTTATGTAGATCGGGACCCTGTTCCATAGTAAGGGAAGTCTCTGTGAAGGGAATATATCCCTCCAGCATGTTTTATGCATTGTTGTGTTGAGGTTTATATCCCTAGAGCGTGTAGCTCGAGTAGATTTGGTTTTGCTAAGATGGAGCATGTTCAACAATTCTGGGTTGGACATAGCTCTGTACGTTAGACAGAGATCTCCTCTGAGAAAGTGGTATGCAACAGTCTTAGCTTTTTTAATTGTGCTGCATAGGGCAACTGTTTGAGGCCAGTAATCCTCTTGGTTAGGTACCTCTGTGGTCTCTCCAGCTGCTGGAGATGTCTAACCAGGTACATTCCAATTGGTGCATTGTACTCAATAATGGGTCTGATGAGGGAAGAGTAGAGGGGCACCATTACATCCTTAGATCTTGATATGAACCCTTTTGTGATCAGATGGGTCACATAGAATGATTTTCTAACCACTTTGGCAACATGGTTATCAAAGGAAAGCTGACTATCTACTTGGGTCCCTAGATCCCTTATTTCTTCTTCAGATTTCTGGGGATCACCTCCTATGTTGTAGTTTGTGGGTACTCTGTTTTTTCCAAAGGGGATTACTACGCATTTTTTTGCATTTAGCTTGAGGCCATGGCTTTGACACCATGCGTCAGTCTCATTTAGGCCCTTCTGGAGGATCTCCATGTCAGCCGGAGACTCTATTATAGCACCCAGTTTGCAGTCGTCCGCAAACTTCGTCAGCCACAGCACTTCCATGCTTGTCTGTACTTCTAAGAAATATGTCTGCCGTGTGATCCAGGAATAAGCTGTAGGGAAGTGCACGAGCGCTCATGCACTAGTCCTGCATGGACTCAGCTCCTGTATGCAAATTACCCCATTTGCAGGTAAAGTCCATGCAAATGAGGTGAATTTGCGATCTAGGAAGCTGGCAGCCAGCCATGCAGGACTAGTGTAATCTGCAGAAATGTGCTCGGTTAGTAACCGAGTACATTTCTGCAAACTACAAAACGGAGCCATGACAGCCCCAAATAAAGGGTGAATATTATGTTGAAAGCATGCCAATGGCCAAATATATGGCCACTGGCATGGAAAACAGTTGGGAAAAAAAATAACTTTTATTTTTTTTAGCCGAGTGCGGCTGTTTAAGAGTAGGGCAGCGGCAAGCAAATGGGATCGGGTGAAAAATAAAAAAAAAACTAAAATAAGCATTCTAACCAAAATCACTATTTTGCCATTATACTCAGTGGCAGGCAAAAGACAACATGGCCAGTGAATAGTGGTTGCTAAGGGAGGGGGGGGGGGTTCAGTGTGAGACCTGTAACTATGCATCAGCAGGCAATCCTATGCAAATGAGGGGAATGATACTGAGTCCCAGATTTCCCCTCAATGTTAGTCAGCACCCAACAGTGTAAGAGCAGGAATAGCTTGGTGCAAGCCTAGGAGTTAGCTGACATCATAGGGGGTGTGTCAGGCATACTCTAAGCGGATTGGGGCCCTGTGGCTCGGGTTTTCCCTTAGCTTAGCAGAGCTAAGCAAGGGTGTGTGTCTGAGGCTGCCTAGCACTCTTTACATTGCCTAAGTGGTTGTGCGCGCCGTGCACTGCATTTTAAAGGGGAAAAAAAAGTAAACCAGGAAATAGCAGCTCTGTGCACATTTAAGCACTGTGTTTGTGAGGTGCTCCCCCAGGCTTAAACAGGAAGGCAATGAGAAGGGAAAACAGCAGTAGGAAGGTAATCGGGGAGAACTAGCATAGCTGGCAGGTGAAATGTATCAGAATCAGCCAATTACACAGGCAGCAGACCAGCCCAGCCCAGAACACTACTATAAACTTTGCAAACACCTTTCCCTCCGGTTTTTCCCACATACTCTACACTACTGGTGTATACAAGTGGGGACATTTCAAGAAACAAAAACAACAAAATCATAGGAGCTGCAATAGCTATCATACATCAACATGTGGAATAGGCTGAGGGTGGTGAGGATGAGAATGCTGTTGACCAACCCACAGTGAGGAGATGGAGAAGAGTGCACAGACCCAAAGTAACCTACCAGGGGCTACATGAGCTGGAGATAGTGGAGTGCTATAGGGTGGACAGAGACCTCCTACAGCAAATTGTTGAGCTGTGCCGGCCACGCCTGACACACAGAACTAACAGAGAGGAACCCATCCCAATGGATACCAAGGTATGTGTAGGCCTAAGAATACTAGCTACAGGTACCTTTTAAATGCCAACTGAGGATATCATGGGGATCTCACAGGCATCAGCATCCAGGGTACTCCACCAGTTCCTGGATGGCATGTCAGCACATGCTGGTGAGCATATATATTTCCCCAACACCCCTGAGGCATTGGTCAGCAATATGCATCTCTTCCACCAAATAGCAGAATACCCTGAGGTAGTGGGTGCTATAGACTGCACATATGCATCAAAGCACCACCCGGTGAGTGGGGTATAGTCTACATCAACCACAAGGGCTTCCCCTCCATCAACTGCCAGGTTGTGTATGATGCCCAGGGCATAATAATGAATGTGTGTGCTGGCTGCCCTGGAAGCTATCACAATTCCCACATCTGGCATCTGACACAGCTGTACAAGAGATTTGCCAGTGGGGACATCCCTCACAGTCACCTAGTGGGGGATGCTGGTTATGCACTGGAGCTGTGGCTGATGACACCCATCAGAAATGCACACACACCCGAGCAAGAACTCCATAATGAGGCACACGCACAGACCAGAATTGTAATAGAGTGTGTGTTTGGGATGCTCAAGTCACAGTTCTGGTGCCTGGACACATCCGGTGGAGCCTTGCAGTACTCACCAGCTACATGTACTCAAATTGTCATCATATGTGCCATGCTACATAATATGATCCTGTGGAAACAGTTGCAACAGAAACAGCATGGGGCAGGGCCACACAACCCCCCCACCATTTCCAAGGCCAGCACAGGCACAGAGTGACTCAGTGGATGAACAACTTGAGCCTGCCCCAGTAGGCAGAAGGAGGCATGCCCAGTATGCCCTGGCCTTAGCAAAGAAGCAATGCAAAGCACATACACTGACAAAGGAAGGACCCAGGGAATGACACCTCACTCTGGGTCGCACATACAGTAAAAGGGATGCCAAACATGACACTACCTGTGCTCAACCATATATAGGTAGTGTACTATGTGCATCCTACATAGGCAGCCCTCCAGCACCATCCTCAATACTGGTACACCCACAAGGTAAGTCACTCTCCTTACCAATTGATAAATGGAGTAGTATGTGTTGTTACTTGTATCTATGGTATGGATGTGAGCATGCAAGCAAATCAGGTGGCTGAATGGGATGCCAACAGATAGTAGACATCTATAGTGGCAGTATGAGATCTGAAACAAATACTGGTGTCACCATAGTAGCCAGTACTACACATGGTGACAAAACCCACTGCAGGAAATGTGCTGGCCCACGTGTGTCCATATGACACACACATGCCAGTCAAGGA
Organism: Protopterus annectens; assembly: GCF_019279795.1. Lineage (NCBI taxonomy): Eukaryota > Metazoa > Chordata > Ceratodontiformes > Protopteridae > Protopterus > Protopterus annectens. Next base: position 85,768,867 of record NC_056742.1, read on the forward strand.
GGTACACATACCCAACAACCATCTCAGCCAGCAGGACAGGTGTAGACAAGCACAAACAAAGGCTGTGCTAAGGCCTCTGAATAATGGCTATGGGTAGCCCTCCCCAGGCCTACACAGACAGACTACAGCAGGTCAGGCAGTGGGATGTTAGTTCTGAAGGGTAGGAAGTCACAAACTGATATGTAGGTCAATCAAAGCTAAGACCTGTAGTACACTGATATGCCTCTAGTCAGCATGATAGGTTAGAATACAGAATGAAATGAAGTACCTGACATACCAGTGCAGTCATAGCAAATGTGTACAAGTGTCAGGTGTGCCCACCCCATCCTATGTAAAAATGTAGAAATAGTTAGGTGTGCCCCCTAATCCTAAGTAGAAATGTAGTAGCAGTCAGGTTTGCCCCCCAATCCTATGTAGAAATGTATAAACAGTCTGGTGTTCCGCCCGATCCTAATTAGAACTGTAGTAACAGTCAGGTGTGCCCCCTTCCAATCCGATGTAGACATTTAGTAACATGTATGTGTAGGTATAATACCAGTGGAGCGCAGATGACCTGAAGTGGCCAAGGTAGCAAGATAGATTGTAGCATTTGTACAATATGCAGGTATGCGTGTGTTAGGTCGGTGTGTGTTTCATATTGTATGAGAGTGGTCAGTATGTATGCATGTTGAGGTTTGACCTGGTGGCCATTGCCCACTACTGCCGATGACAGGGCCAAGTCCTCACAACTGCATGTACCAAAGACAATGCTCCCCAGTATAACACATGATAGCAATAAGCCCTTGTAAATGTATGGCAGTAATATGTGTCACCATCTGAAAGATGGGCATGGCATGACTGTTGGGCTAGATATACAAGCAGTACACTGAGAAAAGTACCCAAGACATACAGTATATAATGTGTAACCGTGAAATGGACACACCCTTGGAATTGTACATACAAGTATGCATCACATTATCTGGGCTTGTAGTAGGGAATATTGATGTTGTCTGTCCAAACAATTGCAGATCACAAAGGTGATAGGACTGATGTATTGGAAAATGGCTGATGTCCCTGCACAAGCTAGCATAACTGGAATGCCCCATGCATATCTGTGAGTCAGATGCAAACAGTTTACATAGCACACATGCACTCAGCTCACCCAAAAACCACCCGCAGGTACCTCAACAGTCTTATCCCTGCTGTTGGGAATGGGTACAATATGACCCCCACCTGTGTATGGCAATAGTGAAAGAATGCAGCATGCAGTGCAGGTGTCCCATGCAGCTGTGTCCCTAGGTGTAAGCAGCACCCTGCCAGCACCCACACCACCTGATCAATACTGATAGAAAGTATTGGCATGAGCACCTAGCACATCTACCCTGTCACCCCAGGGGAATATACTGTATGGCAGTCTTGGACTGTAGGACTGACAGAATGCAACGGCCTGCTACAGCTGGCCTGCATCACCACCAAATGGCCTACAGGCTTCTACCAAAGGTTTGCATCTCACTCGTACTGCCAATGTAAGTTATGCCATGGACACCCAAATAACAACATAACACACTACACATAAGCCATATACAAGGCCATGTGGACAAACCACAGTAACATGTCCACCATGTCCCACTGCATGAACTGTGGACCAACACCAAAACACAGCTGTGATGAGGTGATAACTATAGGAAAAGTATCAGAGAATGTATGCATAATGTATGGAAGAGGATAGAATAATAGAGGAGGGGGTGGGAGCATAGGCAGCATGGAATGTGCAAAGTCCGTCACACAGCCATGTGCACATACTATTCCTTACTGCAGACACAAAAATGGGTGGCTACAAACCTTCCCATACACCACAATAAGGGTAATGCCCTGACTTATGACCCCTGCCTCTGGATAACTTGTGTGAATCTGTATAGCTGTGAGGTATTGCCACAGCAAGATAAGGCCATAGTGTCACGTCGATGGATGTATAAATATGGGATCGTCTGCCATCACTGTACCAAGGTGCTGAACTGGATACATAGACCCAGCAGCAAGTGTCTGCTGTTCCCCCTCCAGAATGGCATAACATTCCATGAATATGTAGGCATTTGACCACAATACTGGACACAGCTGCATTCACCCTGTGTTCCCCAGGACATCACTCTGAGCAAAATGTCCACCTAATAGTATTTGAGGACATAAAACATCACAGTGCATAACAGTACACGTGTCTGAATATCTCTGCTGAAACCAGTACCATGTAGCATAAGCAGCATAGACACAATCACCTACAGTACACACTATCCCTTGCACAGTTTGACCCCATATTGCCAACTGATCTACAGATATTCTGCAGACACAATTTCCTAGCTGTAGGTGTAGCACACGAAGGTCTGCACTGGAGTACAAACTACCCGGAATGGATACACACATTCAATACAGAAGGGCATATTGGGCATGCTCACACACTTATTGAAATGAAGGCAATGTCAGACAACAACCTACTGAAAGGTCATATGGGCATGTTCACACACTTAACAAATAAAGCCCATGTCTGCCAACAACAGTGGACCATACAGATCTGACAGTCGCAGATGCTAGTGCATACACTCCTCAGTATGCACCAGTCATGCTTTGCACACACATTGGATAGGAATACACACATATATCCAAGGACAGCACACTATAATATGCCAATAGTACACATGCATAGATGTGTGAAAGAGAGCGACAGTAACAAAGAGCCTTCCATCATGAGGCCTGTCCCACCCAGCACACAGCCAAATGGCTAAAACCACATGATGTGTAAATGTCACTCACTGTAGAAATTAGCCACTGGTATCCCTCGGCATTAAAGACTCTGTAGCGCAAGTGCTAGTTGTGCAACATGACTGTACAAGGCAGTAGTCATCTAGTAGTTGTATACACATACCTGCAGAATATAAACCTGTGTGTGTCTGAGTGTGGTGTGTCTACCTCGAGATGAATAGGTTATGGGCCATACACACACACTGCCCTCCCCATAGTCCTACTATGACAAGCCTTCTGATGTCATTCACTTTGAAATACACCTTTGGGAAAAGAGTAGCCCTGCAATCTCTGTGGTGCTTCTTATAACTGCGTAATGTGGCTGTGTAATAAACAAATTAGGTAGGAGCTCTAATCCTGGACATGGTGTGTGTGTGTGTGTGTGTGTGTGTGTGTGTGTGTGTGTGTGTGTGTGTGTGTGTGTGTGTGTAGGAAGCAGTGCTTTTTAGCCTAGTCGCACTCAATACAATTCAAATGCCCTACTTTGGCAAGGTTGCTGATGTCATTCACTTTGAAATACACCTGTAGTAAAGGAGTAGCCCAATAATCTCCATGTAGCATCCTATAAGTGCATAATGCTGTAGTGTGATAAACTAGTTAGGTAAGAGTTCTAATCTCACACATGGTAATTGTGTGTGTGTGTTTCTGTGTGTGTGTTGGGAGCAATGCTTTTTAGGCTAGTCACACTCATTACAATTCAAATGCCCTACTTTGACAAGCCTGCTGATGTCATTCACTTTGAAATACACCTTTGGGAAAGGAGTAGCTCAGTAATCTCAGTGGCATGTCATGTAACTGTGTAATCCTGTAGTGTGATAAACTAGTGAGATAAGAGTTCTAATCCCAGACATGGCAACTGTGTGTGTGTGTGTGTGTGTGTGTGTGTGTGTGTGTGTGTGTGTGTGTGTGTGTGTGTGTGTGTGTGTGTGTGTGTGTGTGTCTGTGTAGGGAGCAATGCTTTTTAGGCTAGTCACACTCACTACAATTCAAATGCCCTACTTTGGCAAGCCTGCTGATGTCATTCACTTTGAAATACATCTTTGGGAAAGGAGTAGCCCAGCAATCTCTGTGGTGTGTTCTATAACTGCGTAGTGCTGTAGTGTGATAAACTAGTTAGGTATAAGTTCTAATCTGAGACATGGCAACTGTGTGTTCGTGTGTAGGGAGCAATGCTTTTCAGGTTAGTCATGCTCATTACATTTCAAATGCTTTACTTTGGCAAGCCTGCTGATGTCATTCACTTTGAAATACACCTTTGGGAAAGGAATAGCCCAGTAATCTCCATGGCATGTCCTATAACTGCGTAATACTATAGTGTGATAAACTAGTTACATAAGAGTTCTAATCCCAGACATGGCAACTATGTTTTTGTGTGGCTCTGTATGTGAGATAATAGTTCTAATGCTAGACATGGCAACTGTTTATGTGTTTGTCTCTGTCTGTGTAGGGAGCAATGCTTTTTAGGTTAGTCACACTCACTACAATTCAAATGCCCTACTTTGGCAAGCCTGCTGATATCATTCACTTTGAAATACACCTTTCGCAAAGGAGTAGCCCAGCAATCTCCATGGCATGTCCTATGACTGCATAAGGCTATAGTGTGATAAACTAGTTAGGTAGAAGTTCTAATCCCAGACATGGCAACTGTGTGTTTGTGTGTAGGGAGCAATGCTTTTCAGGCTAGTCACACTCACTACATTTCAAACGCCTTACTTTGGCAAGCCTGCTGATGTCATTCACTTTGAAATACACCTTTGGGAAAGGAATAGCCCAGTAATCTCCATGGCATTTCCTATAACTGCATAATGCTATAGTGCGATAAACTAGTTAGGTAGGAGTTTTATTCCCAGAAATGGCAACTATATTTTTGTGTGTCTCTGTCTGTGTAGGGAGCAATGCTTTTTAGGCTAGTCATACTCAATACATTTCAAATGCCTTACTTTGGCAAGCCTGCTGATGTCATTCACTTTTGAAATACACCTTTGGGAAAAAAATAGCCCAATAATATCTGTGGCACATCTTATAACTGCATAATGCTATAGTGTGATAAACTAATTAGGTAGGAGTTCTAATCCCATACATGGCAAGTGTGTGTGTGTGTCTCTGTCTGTGTGTGTAGGAAGCAATGCTTTCTAGGTTAGTCACACTCACTACATTTCAAACATCTTACTTTGGCAATCCTGCTGATGTCATTCATTTTGAAATACATCTTTGGGAAACGAGTAACCCAGCAATCTCTGTGGTGTGTTCTATAACTGCGTAGTGCTGTAGTGTGATAAACTAGTTAGGTAGAAGTTCTAATCCCAGACATGGCAGCTGTGTATTCGTGTGTAGGGAGCAATGCTTTTCAGGTTAGTTACATTTCAAATGTCTTACTTTGGCAAGCCTCTATGTTGTGGCATGTAGAGCCCACTATAATCACAGGTACATGTGTATTCCCCCATACAAAATTTAGTCAAGTGTTGTGGCAGTCTGCCTGTAGTTTGCATAGTGCTTTGTGATATGCCTAGCAGCCTGGTGTAATTATCCAGTGTGCAGATATGTCCAGTTATTTGTAAGACATATTGCTGCCAGGCCACCATAACTGTTGTGTATTTCTGACAAAGCAGTGGGATTCTGTACAGATGTATGTCACTAACTACTGGGTAGTATGTGGCCATGTGACCCCTGCACCACCAGGTATTATGTGTCAGGACCTAATGGCGTGTGTGCATGCATAAACTGTGAGGGCATATGTAGTCCAGTATTTAAGTGATATACCCATGTACATGGCTATTAACATCCACATTGGGAGGCGTGGTACACACGTCTCGCATGAAGGTGATATGTGTACACCTCTGGACTGATCACAGAGTGCCACACTGTCCACATATATTGGTCATATCTCTGCTGTAGTCAACAGGATGATTATTGTGCTAGCAGTGTTACTGTACTATGATGTCCTTAGGATGTCTGTCAGCAGCCAATGGCACACATGTCAAAAGCAGATGCGACCTCCTACACACAACATGTCTGTTGAGACAACCCCTATTGCAGTACCAACAGTCTACATATATACCTGCAATTCATACATGACATCCCCTTGCACTAAGAGGTTGGGACTATTGGGGCTGAAGTAAGACTTGACTCCATGTTTTGGACATATGGTGAACATATATGTATATACACATATACATAGCGACATACATAGATGGCTATATATATATATGCACATATATATATATACATATAAACACTCAAATATATACATATACACAATAATATATGTCTACACATATACAGATATAGATACATATGCACATATACTTATGGATATCTACATATATATCAACAGTAATAGGTATATTTGAATAGATATGTATGCACATATTGTTATAGATATCTACATATATATCAACATAAATAGGTATATCTGTACACATAGGATGTGCATACATATATATGTATATATACATATATCTATCTATATATATATCTATATATATATATATATCTATATATATATATATATATATATAGATCTATATATATATATATATATATATATATATATATATATATATATATATATACACCTATATATATATATATATATATATATATATATACATATATATACATATATATATACATATTTATATATATATATATATATATATATATACATATTTCTATATGTATATATACATATATGGGTCTGTTGTAAAAGACCAAAAATCCACTTGTTCGAAAACAAACAGTGGAGCCTCGGTTACTCGAAAGTGTACTTAAGCGAAAGTGCACTTCCGCAAAGTACGGTTCAATGAACTGTTAAGGAACACAGGTGCTGAAACACACTACAGTGGGGAAAGGGAATTTATGTGTTTCTCCACTGTAGTGCTTAGTCGGAGTTGGTATATTTAAGTAGGGGGTGTGTGGGGGGTGCAGGTGGGCTTGCCCCCCTGCAAAAGCAATGTTTCTCTGGTCTTTATCGGTTCATTGAACCGATGTTCGTGGAAGTGCACTTTCACTTAAGTGCACTTTCACGTAACCATGGGTCTACTGTTTATTTTCAAAAAAGTGTGTTTTCGATTATATACATATATATATATATATATATATATATATATATAGATATAAAACACATGGCCATATATATGATGCACTATACAGATGTGTAGACAGACGTATGTATGAATATACATGTGTATGTACATGTAGACATATATCAACATATGTCTATGTATATTCCCATATTCCTGTCATGTGTAAATGTCACAGTTGTGTATACCTTCCCAGATATATCTCACCATATGTATCTGATATGTGCACATTATGATATAACAACATATGTGATGCAACAGTAATATTAATAACAGGTACTACACAATTGTGGAAGTAAAAGCCATTGTTCAATACTAATCAATATGTGTATTGACAAATATATTGGAAAAACAACACCTGTCTTCACAGTGGTCATGGTGCAGTGATTAACTGTTGTGACAATAGTGTACATAGTCCTGGGTTCAAGACCTGCAAGGGCTGTTTATTTTGTTGCTGGGCAGAACAAGGGCTATCAGATACAGAGTGGTTAAGGCAGTTTTGAGCAGCTATAAGCAGGTTTGAATAGGTTTGTGTGAAGCTAAGCAGTGCTAACATGTGGTTAAACCTATGTATGCTTACACCGTGTGGGCTTCGCTTACCAGTGCGCAAATCTGCTTAGCTATTATATTGGAGCAATGTTGACACCTGCTAAGCATGGCATAGCCCTGGTAAACAGTTCTCACCACCCAGTCTGATAACACTGCAGGGTAATGATATCTGTAATAAGTGTATGTAATGCCATGTACAATACATCCGTCTATGTGTTGTCATTACAGTAGCAAGGGGTGTGAGTGTCATATCTGAGACACACAAGTATATGAGACCTGTACAGCACTGTTATTCATGTGAATGTGTTACATACAGAGGTAGTAACCCAGGGTACGTGCTGTCACACTGGCATGTAGTGTATCCTGGAGTTACTATTGTTGACAGTGCTTTCCCAGGCAAGAGTAGAGTGCTAAATGTAGTACTGACAACAATTACACCTGCAAGCATAGCTGGACTCTGAGGCCTCCCTGTTGTGTTTCTGGTGTTTGAGCTGTGTCACAGTATATATCCTCTACTGGATAATGATCCGACATGTGGAATGTAACTGTAGACTACCGTCTATAAAGCACATGTTAGTGAGGGCTTCCAGCATGTAGTTATGGCATACATATTGTTGGCAAATGTCTATCTGTCGACACATTTATCCTAATGCATAGGTACTTGCCAAGCTGATGACTGTCAGTCCTTGTACAGATGTGCAGATGGCAGGTATCCATCTGGGATATGTACAGGCAACCTATGCTTGATTGACACTGACATGTCTGCCCAGCTGTGTAATAACTGGCTCATATAGGAGACAACACGCTGTATGCACCACATGCCACGGACACCTCCACTACACTACCACAGTCAACAGAACATGGTTGGCTACAGGTCTCCATCACAGGCACTAACCATGTGTTGTAATACATGTTGCATACATGTCAACTGGATCACCTCAGTGGCCATGTGCAGAAGGCACCCAGAGGATTGGCCAATGCATGTCACTCTCACCCTGAGGGTCACCACAGTGGTGTCTGTCGATGGATTGCCTGCTGGCACATGGCAGGTGGCAGGATACCACTGTACACACATCCCCTACACAACCCATCTCTCCATGCACAATAGCCAGGTACACAGCTATGACCACCTGCAGCAGTGCACCCCAGTACTGACCCATGTGTACGTGTGCATTACTGAGGATAGCAGAGTCTGTGTGTAAGTACACCTGTACTTGAGAATTCCATGAGGGCCTTCACAACCACCAGAACACCCATTGCCATAGTAAGTTGTGGCTGCTACTGTATTTGACATTACACGTACCCTGTCATGTTCCTCTCCCTACCAGCTACACGAGCCTTGCAGTACCAGCACAACAGTGTTGTACAAATGGGTCGATAGGCATGGGATACCCATTGAGTTTTGGCAAGTGTGTGTATATGTGCATGTCTGTATATCTATAGGGTGCAGCATTCCAAGGCTACATACTCCTATTACAATATGCATTGCCAACCAGTAGTACAGATAGTGTTGTTGCTGTCCATATGTGAGGCATGACAGTGCAGCACCCTACTATGCCTGTGGCATGTGCATTAAGTGCATATCCCAGTAGTAGCACTATTGGGATATACAGTGGGTTGTATTGCAGTCGTGGGTAATGTGAGATGGTGGGTATGTCAAAGTGTCATCATGGGTTCCAGGGAGTACAATATCCACTGGGGGACATGGGTGCTGTGTACACTGTCATTACACCATGCTACACCCTGCATATGTCCCATGTACTACTTTATGGTGACCACTGTCACCAACCATACAGGTAACTGATACCACAATTCAGCCCGGTTATGCATGTGCTGTGCGCAGCCTACTTGTATCACACTGGACACACAGACAAGTTAGTTAGCAGCGATAGGCCCAGGTCTCTTAGATGTGTGTCTGCCTGTTATGTGTCTGTTAATGTGCATATGATAGTATGTCACACTATGTATTGTCCATATACAACCATTACATCCTCCATTAGCATACTGTGCATGTCTGGGGATGTTCTGCATGTAACATGTAACCTGGAAAACACCTCACCCTAAATGCTGTGTGGTGTGTGCAATGAAAGCCACACAGTTCAGTAGCACTACATACCTAGGTAGGGGTCTAGTCTGCCAAGTAAGAATGTGCATGTATGTGGATGGGTCAACATTAGGTTGCAGATTATACACATCCTAGCGGGTCACCTGTCCATGTGGTACAGGCAATAACTGTTATACAAACCTGTGACATGTGTTCAACTCTACCCCAGATATGTCACAGCCATGGTGTCACCACAGTGCCATACCCCTTGTGGAATATGAATGCAGACCATCCTCTTGCTGACACATGTACACCTACAACACAAATGGATAACATTATGGAGACCACAATCAACCAGTGTTACTAACAGCTATAATGCACCATTGCTGGATGGCTACACTACCTGACATGTATGCATTAAACATTACTCCTGACAACATGTTACACTGCAGTACTTTGGTACACTGTAGTACAGTTACCATGTGCATCAGAACCATATTAGCCTGTCCCTGCATCGATGTTATGGATGACAGGGATGTGGCACAGGTATCATCATATGCACAAGGTGTGTTGTTGGTTTGCCAGAGGCCAAAGGTGGGCCATACATTTGACACCATGTGTATGGGTGAGTTGTGTAATGAGTTGAACTGGGCATGGTGATGTGGTGTGTGTAGGTATGGGTTGCCCTAGGTGTGTTCGTATAGTGTGTGGGTATGCATGCACACAGTTCTGCCATGTGGCTGCCCTATACAGATGTTTATGGACAGCTGCAGATCATACCTGGCAGGGTGTGCAGTTCACCACCTCTGGCCACTGACACGTGGACTGTTCCTGCCAGAGGTTCCATGGGCATGTCCAGGTACAGGCCTCAATGTGCTACTCTCCCCTGATGATGACAGATGTCCGCTGTCACCAGCTCCCTCCTGAGACTGGTCAGAACCATGTGCTTGTAGCCTACTGTGGTGTGGGCAGTGCCCCCCTGCAGTGCTGGGGCTGGTACTGCCACTACAGGAGCACCTTGGTGTCCTAGCACATCCACGTTGACCACCAGCTGTTGGTGTTGCTGGCCTCCATCCACACAACCATTGCCACACTCCCACCACATGTTCAAGCACAGACAAACCACGGTTGATGAGGCCCATCATCTCACCAAACCATCTATCCATGACCTCGGCATGAGCACGATGGACACCAGACAGTTCATGGACGTTGTCGCTTGCAGATGTGAGAGCAGCCCTCTGCAGCCTCAGACCCTGTCTGGTGTACAGTTCCATACATGCCTGCACCCCCATGACAGCCTGAAACATGCACCTGGTGGTACCAGTTGTGGCGCGTCTGCCAGGGGCATGATGACCAGCCACTCTACCATGAGTATCCTGGGACATCTGCCTATGTGGTGCCCTGCCGGACATCTAGCTATGCCTGCTATGATCAGACACAGTAGGCATGGATACCACACTCTTATGTCACTGCCACCAACCACCAGCAGTCCCACCACTATGGCCACTATTGATGGGGTATGTATAGGCACTGAAACTGTGTGCAGAGTTGGGGTGGCTAAGAGTGGGATGTCAAATGATGGCACTGTTTTGGCACCTGACGACCTCACCTGTGCCTCAACAGTACTATCATCATCTTCAGTGTCTGTATGGACACCAAAGTCACTGCATGCAGGAGGGGCCCTGACCCACCTCGCCACCTGTGGGGGAAAACAAGAAATGCACTTTAGGACCTGTACAGCATTGCATAACAGTACACACACACACACACACACACACACACACACACACACACACACACACACACACACACACACACACACACACACATTCTATTTCAATACCTACCTGTTTACAGACAGTGCCATGTTTATTCCCATACATTCCCCATCCTGCATCACACTTGGTAACATACACTCATTAATACCACTCATTAACATATTATTCTTCTAAATGCCTAGACAAGTGATCACAATACAAGACCTGTTACTCCATTGCCTCCTTGACCTGAGTGGAGTGGTTTTACATGGCCTCACTACTGTCATTCAGTGTTCACCCTGTATATGTCCAGACATTGTGAGCATGGCCCCTTATAGGTGAAGGGCTGCTATGTTCACTCCATAATGTCACACACTGGAGTGTCATGTGTGAGTATTGCTCAGTACATGCCAGATATGCTGCTCAATCAACCTATCATGTGATAACTGTAATATATGGATACACTCCCTGGTGTTATCTAGTATTTCCCCAATGCATCTGTAGTGCTACATACGTGGGTTGTCAGTCACCTCTCTGTTGAATGTGATATTAACGGTATACATGGTGTCTCCTTTCCCTTCCAATGCAAGTTCCATGCTACAGACCTTATTATACTATCAACTATCCTGTGATTACATATCAGACAAGTATTCTTGGTGTGTCATGTGTCAGTCCATGTCAATGTACTGCACGATCCCAAAGGGAAGTACTGCAGTATGAACAATCCCACAATCACACATGTGCAGACATAGACACCTACACAAACACACACACATGCACACACACATCCTACATGCATCAACCTCCATCAACTTCAGCAGAGTGACCCTACAGACAAAATACCCCCCCTCCACACACACACACACACATATATACAGGTGAGGTTGCACAAAGATAGTACACACAGTCCTCCTATTACCCATCTGTCAACATGCATAGCATATGGTACACAACAGCATGCAGTGCAGCTGTAGTCAATCCATGGTAGCAACAGTATACATGTGTGTAATGCATGGGCTGTGTTAGTAGGTGATGCCCTTTCCCCTGGATACCACTGCACCCATGTACACAGTATTGCTGTGCACCTGTTCTGCACCCTGTCATGCATTGTGCACCAAACCTCACAGGTGTACAACCCATTGCTGAATGTGTAGTACTGTCAGTTATGTCAGCTCTAATGCTCACAGCCCCTATGTTTTTCAGCAACACATACCTGGGATGATATGTGGACAGATGTCATTTGTGAATGCCTGATGTCTGGTTTACAGATGTCATCATCAGTGGACCATGTATGACCAATCCAATACTATTACACTGGCCACTGTCAGACCATACCATAGCTATGGGGAGTGTACACACCCTTATTGATATAATGCACCCTTCCTTGATCTGCCATTGGACCACATCACCACATATATTAACAGTACATGAGCCTGGTATGTGAGATATGTCCTGTACATTCACATGCAGTGTCTACAAAATGTGTTAGGTGTGCAGATGCTGACCACAATGCATACACTCCGTGTGTGCATATGTGTGCACACCCTTATCATGACGGTTTGCTGCACTTATTGTTATGTGCACTACAGCAGTCACTATTCCTGGCAGGGGTATACTAGCATGGGCCATCTGCATTTGTCAGTGCATGGTCAGTCTGCCCTACACATGTCCCCAAATCTGCATGATTGCAAGGTCTACTCATGTTTACATCCCTTGGTGTTCACACACTGCTGTCACTATTGCTGTGGGGGTAGGATTACGTCTGCCACAATTCCTGAACCTGACTGTGTGCAGATGCAGCCATTTGTAGCATCCTAAGGATCCCTGCTACAATGCACTGGTGTGTCATGCTGATAACCCCTCCCTACCTTCAGACTTTTTGCAGATGCTTGACAAATATGGGCTACACATGTGTGTCATTTTGCAGTGTCTCATACACTGAACACCATGTGTTACAGCCTAGTCCCAGCTAATAATGTGGACCACAGAAATATGTTATGCCATAGTGTACATCTGTAACAGTTGCCATTGTAATACTGGTATATACACTGTTGTTGCACTGTATAAGGTCATGTTTCTCACATGTCCCTACTGTATGTAGGCCATGTGTCCCACCATTATGTTAATCCCTGTGGACACATTTCGCAATGACAGGATGTTACTTATATTGCAGGTATCTGACATACCCTTCCAATATCCCATCATGGTCACCACTGTGATGCAGTGCATTTAACAGCAACAATACGTGAACATGTACAGCATGCATTCTGGGTAGGTGTGTTAGATGTGTGCATGGAATATACCATAGCCATTACATGCCCGGTGTATTGGCAAGCATTAACATAAACCATACTCACCAGCTACAGGCTGCTGCATTGGTGGTATACTGTAGGGACCTACATAAGAGTGTGAGAGATGCAAAGTCAGTGGCCACACCTATGGCATTGCTACAGGGTGGGTGCAGCATTACAGTACCTCAACAGTACAAGTTCACAATACTACCCCTTATGCACATCTGTTTATTACTACTATGCAACAACAAACTATATATATGACATGTCAGATATGCATGATCTACCTGTACAGATGTGAATGCATATGCAGCAGTGGTCTACTGATGTGACCTGTGGCCTTACCTGCATGCTCCTCAGCCAGTGTGTGGGTATCACCCACCTCCACAATGGTGTCTGGCAGTTGTTGGCTGTGTGGACGGGCAAATGCCATGAGGCTGGCGAGGAGCTCCTCAAAATGTGTCGGGGTGATGGATGGCATGACCCCCGACTGTTGTGAGGTGATACCCCCGGACTGCAGCAGCACGCCGATGGACATTGTGAAGCAAGTCAGAACAATGATGCCAGACCTGCTCATAACTGTGGTTATGCAGCCCGACATCATTGACCCTGTGGACCAGATCATTCCAAAGGGTGGTCCTCTCCTGCTGCTCATGGGCGGCCTGGCCAAACAGGACACGGTAGTGCTGGATGAGATAGTTCAGTACTATGTCATTTTCAGCTGCTGAATAAGTGTGACATCTTGCCTGAAAGACATAAAGATGGAAACAGGTCTGAGCAACTCCAGCAAGGGTACCATAGTTCTTAATACACATCTCTGTCACCCCTCCACCATATCAGTGACAACAAACTGTACACACAACTCAATAGGCATGGCTACAGCTTACCTACCAGTGGGACATATATTGTATTGTACCACACTTTGTGCTATGTGTTTGTAGCCATGTTCCCTGTGTGGACACTATCATTGCTGGCCTGTTGCATACTGTTCACCTGCATGCCATTGTCAGGGCCACTATGGTTCCATATATGCATGTGGTATGCTTGCTATGTGATTGCTGCCATTCTGTGTTATTGGGGATATCTATGCATGCAGTTGGACATGTTCTGGGATTGTGTAGACTATTACTACCCACATATGTTCTATAACACTGACAAAATAGCATTTTTAGGTAATATTTTCCAGGAGAACCACCTCTACAAACTCATCTGGCCATGTTACCAGGCCACATCACATGTGGGACCAACCCTGCGGCCTCCTTATGTACTGGTCCAGCACTATCTTCAGGTGGAACCACTTCAGGGGATGTTGTCCCCCCTCACCTGGGGGCACACACAGACATGATCCTGTCACCCGAGGTCATGTCCAGGGTCTGTTCCATAGCGGGCTCCACAGACACATGTGGGATGTGCTACATCACTTTGAGGCATCCAGTACACATTCATGGGGTCTACATGCTCCTCCCGCTCAGCCTCCAGGCCAGGCACCTTCAGGGACTTGGACTGTTGTTGTGAGTAGCAATGGGTGCGGGCCTTGTTCCCATTGTTTCCATATTGGGGCCCATGGGGCTTCCACATCGCAGAACACACACACCATCCAGGGTGTTTAACCACCACATGTGTCATATACCACCCCTGTAGGCTGTCCTCTATATCTACCAACCCAGACCACCTCCACAAATATACCTGCCTTACGTCCCCATATTCCCATTTCCTACTTCACAGACAAGGCAATGTGGTCCCAACAAGGAGTTCACATGTGACATACCCATCCATGTTGCACACACTTACAGCTGTATATATCTGTGTGTATTGCTAGGTGTGCTGTTCCCTCACATATAGCATGCAGCACTGTGGTGGTAATATAGAGGCATGTATTTACATACATATATGTGTGTGTATGTATATATGTAGACATGTGCATGTAGATATATATCAATATATGTGTAGATATATATGATGTATATTGTGTTTATATATATGTCTACATATAGGTATCTGTATATCTTGGACATACATGTATATATATATATATATATATATATATATATATATATATATATATATATATATATATATATACCTATATATAGGGTACATTCAGACATCAGGTCCACAATCTCAAAACTCCTTCCTGCACAGCTGCTTCTGCCTTGCTACAATGCAGACAGGTACCACATATGACACAGCCTAACATTAGGAGGGTTTATATAGGGCCAGATTGCAGGTAACCCTATTACACACCTATGGCATTTCAGCATGCTACAATATGTTAACCTGAGTCTCCTGCAATTGGTGGGCTGTGGAGCCCATGTTTCCATCCTTATGGCATTACTTCTACCACCAGCTATTGGCCACTGTAATATACATCCCTTCCATTACACACCACCCACTATATTGGCATACATCTTGTCAGTCAGTGCTGCTCTACACAGTTGATGGGTATGGCCCACTACCCACAGGGACAGACTCTAATGTCCATAGCAGTTGTTCAGCTGAAAGTCATTACAACAGCAACACCTGATGGCACATGTATATCATTCCACATCATCTACTCCAGTATTATGGACCAGGTACTGCAGGCAATTACATTGCAGCATGGCTTTTGTGGATGATGCACATGATCAGGTGATGGCCTCTCCACCAGTCAGTGTCCTACACTTGCTACCTGCATGCAGCCAGCTGTGTAGTACTTCCAATTACCACTGTCATGGCAACCCACTGCTATAAATCCCTACATCATGTGGGCATGGTCCCTTTACCTTTCCTGTATGGTCGACATCCTTCCTGTGTGTGGGCAGCAGTGGTACAGACAGCAGGTAGCAATACCTCTTACAAGAGGACTTGCACACTCAGGCCAGCTACATATTTGTATCAGGTTAAAGAACTACAAACAGAGAGTGTGAGTACTGTTTTTGTATGCATTGTATAGCACCAGTGGTACAGGATTTGTGTGTACATACTAGTTTAACATGGACTGCAGACTGTCTGCATAGCTCTCAACTGTGTGCCTATCCACTTGGTGGCCAGAGGTGTGCGCGTTATGTTTTGTCTGTCCACCACACAGGTCTTGTGTCAGATATATCACTGGCTGTGTGTGTGTTGAGTACTATCAGTACATGACTACATCCATTTGTGTTTCTGACTTCATATTCCTGACTAAGGGTATGTTGCAGACAATCCTGTAACACCAGTGACTTGCTCAGTGCATGACAACACTATTTCACATATGGGCCTGTGTTATAGCCTCTGTCCTCCACCTACATACCAGGCTTTGTCCATATGACATGCTGTCAGGGGTTGTTATGTAGTGGCCTGTGAGTATGTCATGCTGCCATTCCTGCCATCATTCCAGTGCTGTTGTTGCCCCCACACATATTGTGGGGTTGGGGCCATCTGCACAATACATGCGTGCTCTTATGCAGTCCACAGGCCAGTGTATGTAACAGTGGTATATGGCCCTGTATGTCAGTCTATAGGGGGGATGCACCATAACTAACCTAGGCTGTTACAACATGTGGCGGTATCAGGGGTAAGCTGCCTTAAGGTACCTGGATGTACATTACCATACAATTCACCTTGGGTAAATGCAGGCCCACTAATTCCTGCCATACAGACTGTTAGTCAGTGTGATTGTTTTGGTTTCAGTTATGCCTTGTTATGTAACAGATACATCCCATTGTGTCAGCTGAGGACTTTACCACCTAGGGATTGTGTACAGAGTGTAGATAGAGGCTGATGGACTATACATCTGCATTACTTACTGTTGATTGACTGTTATCCTGTGGCCCAGTCTGTCTTTACTGTTGTACTACTTGAAGGCCTTGGTCTGGACAGCAACATATGTAATGCTTTCCAGAATATTGTATTAATTTATCTGTCTGACAGTTGCATTACTCTATTTATATGTATTTCAGAGTCTAAACAGCTATATGACATGGCATACACAACTGTAGTAGTACACAAATAAAGCTTTCTCATGTATGCAAACCTGTGTGTGGTGTTATATCATTTGACCTCTCTGTGGGTATATGTTGCAGGCAACAATTGTCATTTGTATGGGTGACTCATACAGTGTCCGGTTGTTAAGGTGGCAACTGTAGGCATACTGGCTGTTCCGTATGGTGTGCACCCTCTACATATGTATCTTCCTATACATATCTGTGTGTGTGTATGTGTAGTTACTTATATATATCTACGTATGTGTATATATATATATATATATATATATATATATATATATATATATATGTGTGTGTGTGTGTGTGTGTGTGTGTGTGTGTATCTGCATATATGAGTCTGTGTATATTTATCTTAGGAATGTTTATTGCTTCCACATTGTACATTCCCTATAGTAGCCAGACTGTACTGCATGATATGTTATTGATACCAGCCTGACATCATACAGGCGGGATGGATTACTGTTAACATCTTGTGCCCATGGTGTGTTATGTCCTGGTTATGGGATTTGCAACGGTTGGTATTTTATTACAGGGCAGACCTGTTTGGCTGTTGGGGGGGATATCAATATGTGCAAGACATATGTTGCTCGGGTCCCCTCACCCCCATTAACAATGCATGTGGTCATATATGTATTTGTTATGTTCTCTTGTATATATATATATATATATATATATATATATATATATATATATATATATATATCTACACAAGTATATATATATATATATATATATATATATATATATATTGCTGTATATATATATATATATATATATATATATATATGTGGATCACAAACACGAACCAAACCAAGATAAAACAAATACAAAGCACAACAAGGAGAAGAATAACTCCAGGAGATAAAGTGAACTGTCTTTGACGCGTTTCATTCAAATTTAATAAAACATGAACTTCTTCAGAACAGTTGTCACTAAGCGCACAAGCATTTAAATACAAAACTAATTAATCACATGACCTTAATAATCAATTAATACATAATTATCTTATAAATCAAATCACTAAAATGTTATCATACAACAAAAAATATTGGATAACAATAAAAAATTCATACAGTACTTGAATAAATACTGAATGAATTTAAATTTAAATTCTATTTAATTGTAGGAAACATTTGATATTAATAACATCATTCAACCCAGGTGGCTGATCTGCATTAAGCAAGATCTGCCACATTGTTTCCTTACATTCTAGCTGAACTTTAAAATTACCAGAAAACAAACTAGAATCCACTTTTTCCAAAATTGAAAATCTGAACTTTTTGAATACTACACAACTTGAAGCGTGCCTTGCTAAAGCATTAGACTGGTCTTTTTTCCTTATTGCTAAATTATGTTCGTAAATACGCTTATATAAAGGTCTTATGGTTTTTCCCACATAAAATTGTTCACAGGAATCACACATAGCTAGATATACCACATTGCATGTCTTACAATTATATTGCCCCTTACTATGAATTGTTTTATTTAGATGTTTTATAAAACTACTACTGTTACCTGATATATACCTGCATTGTCTACACCCATTACAAGGGAAAGTTCCATAACAGCATACCTCTTTAGATGCATTTTTAACATTCTCAGCAATGGTCTTAATACTAAATGTTTTTTTATATGTAAATAAAGGAACTTTACCTATAATAGAACTCAATTCATTGTTGCCAAGTATAACTTTCCAATTTTCACAAATAATGTTTTTAACTACAATCATTTCATTGGATATTGGTATAGGCAAAGCCAACTTATAATCACATACATTCCCAATATTAGTAGTAGTATTGGAGCTGATTGTATTTCTAAAATTAGAACTGGATGTACATAAAATAGGACATGCAACATTAGATCTCAATCGTTGTACCTCTTTCAAAATGTTCATTAGCCATGCACCATCATATCCTCTTGAAACAAAAAAAGTAGTTAATTTACCAGCCTCTTCTGAAAACAACATATCATTACTGGTCAATCTACTCAAACGAATGAATTGTCCCTTGACCACACCTCTTTTCATAAAATTAGGATGTAAACTATCATGATGTAAATATTGGTTTACAAAACTAGATTTTCTAAATATGTTGCTCTCAAAATTATGATTAACTGGATTTATATATAAATTTAAATCCAGAAAATTAATACTCTCACCAAAATGCCCTATAGTAAACTTTAGAAAATTAGTGGAGCTATTCAAATAACCGACAAATTCATGGAAAGAATCCTCATTTCCACTCCACAAGAAAAATAAGTCATCTATATATCTCTTATAGAACATAATATGGTGAGCAGAGGAATAGGTGTATAAGAATTTAATTTCCCACATGGCCATGACCAAATTCGCAAAGCTCGGGGCAACTCGTGACCCCATAGCAACCCCCGAGATTTGTTGAAAATACATCTCCTCAAACTGAAAAAAATTATTTTCCAAAATAACATCCATCAATACACAAATGGTACTTACTAAACTATTCTCCATATCTGTGTAATTACTGAGATATTCTCTCAAAAAATCAACTCCAATATCCTGATTAATACTAGTGTAGAGTGAAACTACATCTAGAGATGCAAAATGAAAGATCTTATCGTCTGTGCTAAATTGACCCAAGAGTTCTAAAAGATGCCATGAATCCCTTAAATAGGATTTCACTTTTTGGACTATAGGATTTAACCATCTGTCCAACCAAACAGAAATAAATTCTGTTTTTGAACCACAAGCTGAAATAATGGGTCTGAATGGAATACTTTCACAAGCTTTATGAAGCTTTGGAATCCCAAAAATGACAGCTAATTTTGGGAAATCATTAAGCAAAAAATCATAAGTAGAAGCATCAATATTTCCCTGCGTGAATAAATCAAACAAGATGTAATCCACTTTCTTAAAATTTAGAGTAATAAATTCTTGTGTTACTTCTTTATAACAATTTTGATCATTAAGTAATGATTTCATAGCAATACTGTAATCATTAACATTCATTACTACTATGGTGCCCCCTTTATCAGCTCTCATAATTCGCCAATCACTCTTATGGGCAATATAACTCAATGCTTCCCTCTCATCTGCACTTAAATTGTATGAATTAATGTGACTGTGACTACCCATTTGTCTAAAATCCTGTTCACACAGTTTACCAAAAACTGCTAGCGTAGAGTTCAATAAAGGATTAAATGTACTTTTTTTCTTTAAAGCATTGTTATCAGAATCGCATTGAACTATTCCTTCGAAAATGTATTTTAAATTTAACTTCCTGAGATAAAGTTTAAAATCAACTATCAATCTAGGAACATTTACATTATTGGAAGGAATGAATGAAAAACCTTTCTGTAAAACAGAAATAATATTCGAAGATAAGCATTCATTAGTTAAATTCAAAACAGTAATGTTAAAGTTCAGTTCTTTTTGCGATTCTTCCCTTTTCCTTTGTTCCTCGTCTGCACCTTCCCAGACCACCGCGGAACTTTGGTGTTCCCTGACTTGTCCATCAGAAAAGGAACCTTTTTATTCCCATTAGACACCACACTAGCAAAAGAAGTGTTAGCATTTGTATTAACACTTATAATATTACCACCATTAAGCTCATCAGTGTGATTGTTGTCACTTAAAACATTATGTTGAACAGGAAAAACATTATTATTCACCAAATTGTCATTGACTATAGGTGGACTATCATTAGATGTGTTGGCTAAGGTCCCTTCCACAGACTTCTTTTTGAGAGGATACGCAGTATTATTTTTGTAAGCCAGCATATCTCTTTTGAGTTTCTTTTGCTTCCTTTCTACAATGGAAGCCCGAACTCTTTCCAATTTGGCATTAATACCAAAGTAAAGGGAAGTCAACTGGTTAAAAATACTGCAAGACCTGATCTTGGCATCAAGAAGCTCTGTTTGTTCCTTTAAATGCAATAATTCCACTTTATAATAATCTATTAATAAGTTCATGAAGGCTACACCAGTATTGTTGAATAACTCGACCAGTTCATTGTACAAACGATCGCCCTGCATGACACAATTTGGGAACTTGAAGCACCTTAAACCAAACGGAACACACTTATTACGGACATTTTCTTCTAAATAAAAAATTTCCAGTTGCAAGGACACACTTTTCGTGCATAACTTCTCTAAAGTAAAAATATCATGTTTACATGAGTTCACTAAGTCAGCAGTGGACACGCTTTCATTTTGACTTACTTGAAAATCACATACGTCTTCTGCGAACGAAAACGGATTATTCATGACTTTGAAAGCATGTTCATAAACCTTATCAGTACAAACTGGCTTGTCCCGTACCTCTGTAACTGAAACGCCGATTTGAATCGAAACCGGACGTGATGTATCACTAGTGACTGAATGACGTGCGTCACTAGAACTGTTTGAAGCATGAATTGAAGTAACCCCTTTGGTTCCTGGGCAAACCGAAGGAGTATGCGCTTGTGAAACATTAGTACCAGTCCCCATCTGCCGGGCCAAAGCATCACGAACAGCCGTTGCTACAGTAGCACTGATGACTTCCTGTAATGTTTTCCCCGACTCGGGCACTGAATGAGTGCTTAAATTTAGCAGCACATCCTGGCTAGATTCCTCACCCGTCATGCTCGATAAAACAAACACTTGTGGATCACAAACACGAACCAAACCAAGATAAAACAAATACAAAGCACAACAAGGAGAAGAATAACTCCAGGAGATAAAGTGAACTGTCTTTTACGCGTTTCGTTCAAATTTAATAAAACATGAACTTCTTCAGAACAGTTGTCACTAAGCGCACAAGCATTTAAATACAAAACTAATTAATCACATGACCTTAATAATCAATTAATACATAATTATCTTATAAATCAAATCACTAAAATGTTATCATACAACAAAAAATATTGGATAACAATAAAAAATTCATACAGTACTTGAATAAATACTGAATGAATTTAAATTTAAATTCTATTTAATTGTAGGAAACATTTGATATTAATAACATCATTCAACCCAGGTGGCTGATCTGCATTAAGCAAGATCTGCCACATTGTTTCCTTACATTCTAGCTGAACTTTAAAATTACCAGAAAACAAACTAGAATCCACTTTTTCCAAAACTGAAAATCTGATCTTTTTGAATACTACACAACTTAAAGCGTGCCTTGCTAAAGCATTAGACTGGTCTTTTTTCCTTATTGCTAAATTATGTTCGTAAATACGCTTATATAAAGGTCTTATGGTTTTTCCCACATAAAATTGTTCACAGGAATCACACATAGCTAGATATACCACATTGCATGTCTTACAATTATATTGCCCCTTACTATGAATTGTTTTATTTAGATGTTTTATAAAAATACTACTGTTACCTGATATATACCTGCATTGTCTACACCCATTACAAGGGAAAGTTCCATAACAGCATACCTCTTTAGATGCATTAAATATATATATTATATATACATATGTATGTAGACATATATATATATATATATATATATATATATATATATATATATAGATATATAAATATATATGAATGCATGCATATGTATATATATATATATATATATATATATATATATATATATATATATATATGTAGATATTTATATATATATATATATATATATATATATATATATATATATATATATATATCTATTTGGATATAAATATATTTGCACACACACACATGCATCTACATGTATAAATACATTTCCTGTACTGTTGAATGACTATGCTGGATGATATGTTTCCGTAAATATCAGGGGTATATATATCTGACATGGCTTAGTGGTAAGTCACTTTGGTTATGGTGTGCAGGGTCCTGGGTACAAGACTTGCGGAGGCTGTTTATTTTGTTGCTGGGCAGAACAAGGGCCATTGGATACACAGTGATTAAAGCACTTTTAAGCAGTTGTAAGGGGGTTTGTGCAGAGGTAAGCAATGCTAACTTCCAGTTACAGTTTTTTACACTCAGTTAGCTTCTAAATTGCTTAACCTGTGTAGGCATTGTTTACCCCCATGCAAGCAGGCTTAAACCCACTTACTGCTGCTTAAAAGTGCTTACTCTCGCTTACCCCCACGCTAACTTCTTTAAAAGAAAAGAAAAAAGGGTTGATAGGAAAGTGGTGAAAAAGGGGCACAAAAAGGGAAAAACAGTAGGGAAATAGCTAAGGATGCCCAGGAAGGGTGTAGGTATGGTCCATAGCTGCCCATTTCTTCTACAGCAATGGCTCTGCATATACACTGAATTTGGCGGTCCAGCAGTTAGACCTTTATTGTCAGACTATTATGCTTTTATTTACATACAGCCTATATGAGACTCTTCCTGCCATATTCTCTGGTGTATGCAGTACATGCCTTAAACAATACAGGTTTTATACAGGCAATTAATGTACTACTATTTTTAGATTTATTTCCTATGACAGTACATGCAAGAGTATTACTAATCTGCCTCGCGTCGCAACCGCTCCAATTGACATCCATGAGCCTCCTGGTTCGTAGCCTGCTCACTTGCCTCTGTGAATGACATAAGATGAATATTTAGCCATACCTATCCATAATATACATGAGCTGGCAATTATTAAACAGGTAGTGGACTGATACTTACACATGACTGGGAACTTGCCTGTCTTCCTAGCCTCTTGGATCCACTGATCCAAGAGATCCCCCTTTCACTGATTCAGGTCAGCATAGTGATGCCTGACCTGCTCACTAGTTCGGGGTATGCCAGTGGCACTGGTGAGGTAATGGGTGAGACAGTCCCAGGCCTCCACTTTATATTGGGAACCCTGGTACTGGCCCTGCAGCAGTCTCTGCTCATGGTCTTTCACAAGGTGTCCGGCCATGACTCTGGACTCCTGGATGCCCTAGAGCTGCACCTGAAAGCACACACCCCCTCCTATTCCAGACATATTGCCTACAAGGGGAAGCTACAACCAGTTATGAGATGTATTCCCATCTGTTGGGTTTAAATAAGGCCAATTTCCCACACTTTGCTGTGATTGGATGGTTTTGAAAAGGCTAAGTTATGGACAATCCTGCTTACCTAAGGTTGTCATTGTTTAAAGGAGTATACCAATAGGCAGACTGAGTTAGCTGACCTACACATTGCTTACACCTACTAAGCTGGGCTGTGCAATGCTTAGCATTGCTTATTTTTTAATTTGCATTATATTTGCTTTTTGGCATTGATTTATTATTCATTACTTGTTATATATGTGTTTGGTATCCATGATTCCTGTGTACATACACTGTATGGGGCTCTTGTGTTTATTAGGGGATTTCAACACTTTATTACAATGACACCTCACATCTAGGCTTACTGCAGTACTCCAGTTCACATATTTATGTAATGTAGTGGGTTATACAACAAAAGACTGTATATAGATTCCTTTCACATGTTCAGTTTGATTTTCCTATAGTGAGGATTTGTTTGGTGATACCTCAGTCTTATGTACTGTTGTGATGGCTTAGTGGTTAACTACTGTGAGTGTAGTGTACAGCATCCTGGGTTCAAGACTTGCAAAGGTTTATTTTCTTTCTGGCCAAAACAGCAGCTGTTGCATACAGAGTGATTAAGGCACTTTTATGCAATTGTAAGTGGGTTTGCATTGGTTTGCATGAAGCTAAGCAATGCTAACCTCCGGTTGAATATGCTTACAGAGTGTTAGCTTCAATATTGGTTAACCTGTGTGCGCATTGCTTACCCCTGCACAAACGGGCTTAAACCTACTTACTACTGCTTAAATATGCTTACTCCCACTTACTACTGCTTAAACATGCTTCCTCTTGCTTACTAGTGCTTATACCCACTTATCACCGCACTAATTTAGACAGTAATGTCTAATGGTTCTTGGGCAGGTGGTGGATTTGGAAACTGTAAGGAGTTATCATTCATTACACATTTTACCTTCCATTTGTATCCCTGATTCCTGTGTACATATATTATATGGGGCACTTGTGATTATCTGTGGACTTTGCAACATTATGACAATGACACCTCACATCTGCATTTAATGCAGTACTCCAGTTCACAAATATATGTTATTTAGTAGGTTATGCAACTAAAATATTGGTCATAAAGTGATTTGACATAGAAAATGGTATGTACTGGAGTGGGACTCAAGCCAGGAATGACTGCTCGTAAGGCAAATGTTCTGCCCACTACATTATTGCTGTACTGCTTCATTTGCATATATCTAGCTTTTTTATCCTCTTGTGCCATTTAAGCTGCATTAACCGTAGCTAAGCGATGGGCAAACCCGCACACCTATGGTTAAATTTAATCTGTTTAAAAAAAATTCTTTATATTTGTTGTTTTAACTATTGCTTTTCAACACATGGGGGATGATGCTGGGGGTATGCGAACACCTATGAGCAGTTTTGCTCATTCTTTTGTTACTACTCTGCTGTTCTTCATTGCAGGGGTGTATATATTCTGAGAACTCTGCTCTCAGACATGCCCCCTGCACTCTTACATGCTCTGTGTAAGATTAGGAGCTTAGGCAGCGCGCCTTCATTAATATGCATGGCATGCTGCCATCCTGCTCCTAAACAGCTGCTTCCATGCAGGCTAAGCTAGGCCTGCATGGAAGGATAGTGAGTCCAGGGGAAACTCCTGTTTAGCTCATTACTGTTTAAAATACTTAATCAAGGCGACTGCCTGCCTTTTCATTCTAAAGTCAAAACTGGACAAAGAAGTTACATCCTTGGGGACAACCTAGAAGATGGAATCTCCCTTATCAGGCCACAATTCAAAGCCATTAAGGGGGAGAAACTTTCTCTAACCCTGCTCCCTCCATTTTGATTCACCTACCAACTGAAGTGAGAGAACAACTGAGAAATGAATCATTCAAATCAAAACTAAAATGATACCTCACCAATGAAGCAATTTTCAGCTGCATTCAGAACAATGGGTAATAAGCTCCCATGACTGGACACTGCTCCCAAACAGAAAGACTTTCTTATTCAAATTACTGCTTTGCTCTGTTGTACTAGGAAACACACTATTGTGCTATTTTCATGTCCATATCTGAATGTTAATCCCTAGTGTTTTGACTAGAATAAAAAGCCTGCCAAGTCAAATCTGATTGTAAATACCAAGTAGTTGACCCTGTAAGTAGCAAACATACTAATCTGTACATATATAACACTATAAGCTTGTACCTGGTTACTTGATGCCTGTATATAGTTAGTATAGTGGTATAAAACTCTTACTCTTCATTGATATGTCTATTTTTCCTCCATTCACTATGTAATTGCTGTGTATAATTGTACTCACCAGTTGTCTGTGGTAACTGTGACTCGGGCTGTTTATAGCACTTAACTGATTTGTAAACTTGCATGTATCAAATAACTCTGCCTACTTTGGCCCAGGTCATGGCTGAAAAGGATTTAGCAATCAGTCCACCTTCTTAGTTATCTAACTGAAATAAATAAATACATACATAAAAATAATATAAAATGATATTCTAGATTTTCTTTTCAGAATTATGTAGCAAAGCTCATAAAAAGTTACATTACAAATAAACCTTAAGGCATCATCATAAGAGTATTCAAGTTGTTTGACATTCAAGAGCAAACAGAAAATACAGTTAAGGCATGTCCGTAATTTTTCCCCTCTCAGCATCTGTAACCAGCTCCTGCCCTTCACTGGATCTACTGGATCCATCCTAGCCTCCCTTGGGCTCATCTTGGCCCATGTCCGGGGCCAGTGAGGACATCAAAGATGACAATGCAGAGTCATATTGCTGCTATGGAGTGTGTTGTACCCACCACCACCTCACAGAAACCTTGCAAGATCTACAGCTGCAGCCATCAGGAGGGGCATGTGCACTTTCCCATAAGTGTGATCTCCTGAACAATGGGTATGCCACCTGCGGAACAGAACTAACAGAACTTGCCAGGCTCCTGACACTGCTATCACAGTAAGCCTAGGCTGCTTCTTTCTCCCCATGATAGGTGAGCAAACAATGGCTGATCACTCCCATTTTGTATATCCATACTTTTTTGCCACAATAACGAAACTGGATTGAAAAATGCAAATGAACATTGCTGGTATGAAATCTAGGATGTCCTAAGTTGCATCTTATTCACAGACACTATAAACAGACATAAATTATCAAATAACAACAATGCTGTACTTGACCAACATTTTGTGCTTTCAGGCCAAAATTCCAGGCAGATAGATGAATGGTGCACATCAAAATACAAAAAAGACTGACAATGATATGCAAAAATCTGAGTAGTTGGCTTTTGAGCCCATGAGCATATGTCTGGGTTAGCTGTCTATTCTTTTGCAACCAGTAGCTAGGGTAACATATTTACAACAACAAACAGATAATCTGAATTTATTTTATATTTTTATTTATTTGTTTATTTGCTTATTTAACATTTGTTTAAAGAGAGAGTATGACTAGGCATAAGACCCATTTTCAGTGGTGGCCCAGGGAGAAAATACATGTACAGTAATGTAAAGTTGGTAATACAATTGTGATAACAGAAGAGACAGTACACTATTTACACTTACAAGTATTTATAATTTTCTCTAACTAGCTGATTAACATTACAGTGTTTCTACAACTTTTATAATTTGAAAGCCTGCCTGCTTACAGAAGATCGCTAAGATTAGGCTTTGCAGGTGAGTGATTATTAAAAAGAGATGCATGGGATACTGAACAGTATAGAGGATAGGAAGAGCAAATGGAAGATGAGAGGAGAAGAGAGGAAGGGCAGAAGGAAGAGAGAAAGAGAATAGAATGATCAAAAGAAGAAGGATGATGTTTCAGCCAGGTAAGTTGCAGTACTGAGCCAGGACCTGGTATGAAAGTGTGGATGATGTTCAGCCTGGTGTGATGCAAGTACAGAGCCAAAAGCCAGGATTTGGAGAGAAAGTGTTTTAGTGAGTTTAAATAAGTGAGTGTTAGATATCAGTCTGATGTTCACTGAGATATTGTTCCAAGTTTTGGCTACAGAGCTTGAGTATAGAGAATGCCAAATGGACTTTTTGGGTTTATATATTGTATGGAATTATTTTTGGAGGAGTGAAGGGCTGGTTAAGTAGATAGTGATTAAGAGTAGAGCTAACAAGAGGACAAGCAAAGGGATTATATATAATTTTGTGTGACTGGAGAAGATGGATATATTTGAGATAGAATGGTAGCTTTAGCCATTTTAAGGATGTGAATGTAATACAATGTTGGGAATTGTTTGGCCGATTTATTGCAAACCAAGCCACTTTATTATAACATAATTTCAGTTTTGATATTAGAAGGGTCTATAGATTGAACAGAATGGGAGAAGCATGGAGTAAGTAAGGAAGGAGATATGAGCAAGTGTAGCTTTATAGGGGTCTGTGAGAAATTTATTTGCCTATAAAGCGTTCTTAGTTATTGTTGGTGTTTATGGAATTTTGAATATGTGGGATAGATTTAAGTTGCTCATCAATTATTATGCCTAATAGTTTGGTATAGGAAATTACTTCTATGAAGCAGCAATTTAATGATGAAATTTTGAAGTTGTCCTTATTAGGTATTAGTGAGCCATGAAAGAATAAGACTATTTATTTATTTATTTTTGTGTGTTGAGAGTTAATTGATTGTCAGTTAATCAATTTTTGATGGAGCTAGTAATGGTTTGCAGGTGAGGTAGACTGTCTGCTGAGCAAATGAAAGGGGCGTTGTGTGTATTTTGTATCAGGGAAGTATGTTGGGAAGAAGTGCATAGGTTGCTAATAAATATATTAAAGAAAAGTTGACCAAGGATGGAGCCTTGTCAGACAACAGTGATAACTGGGAGGAAAGGAGAGAAAGCAGAGACCCAACAGATTGGCAATGATTAGATAGATTGGAAGTAAACTGGGTAAGTGGAGAGTTGGATAGACCTAATGCAGCCATTGTTGGCAGTAGTTTGGGATGGGAGACAATATCAAAAGGTTTATATAGGTCTACAAAGAGGGAAGAAACTAATTTATTGTTATCTCTAGCATTAATCGTAGGGTCTAGGAAGACTATAAGGGCAGTTGTTGTACTATGTGCTAGTTGGAAGCCATGTTGGATCTAGTTGAATAGGTTTTCATGAAGTAAGTGCCATAACAGTTGTTTGTGGATGAATTTTTCCAATGTTTTAGAGTGAGGGGAAAGTAAGACAATAGGTCTATAGTCTGTTATTTCATAAGAGTTGCCTCCTTTATGTAATGGTTTGATATATGGTTGTTTTCCACAAAAAAGGAACATACGATTATTGAATGAAGCAATTGATTAGAGCAGTGATTGGGTATATAACTGTGGATGAAGCTAGCTTCAGTCATTCTGAATGTAAGTTGTTGACTGTGGTGGAGCAAGTTTTGAGTTTGCTTATTAGATGTTCTATATAGAAGGTAGAAACTGGTTGTAATGATAAAGTGGGGGGTATTAGAATTTGGATGTACTATTGGGCTGGATTGGGATGGTAAGGAACTGCTAGTAAGAGTAGCTATAAAGTCTATGAAGTCGGAGTTGAATTTGGCAGCAATATCTGAGGGAGAGAGATCTGAGCAAGGCTTTGGAGTATTAAGTGTGCCAGATTATAAGATTCTGTTTACTGAATACCAGATTTTCTTAGATTATGTTTTTATGTTAAGATGAGTAAGAAAGTAATACTGTTTTCTGTCAGTGCTGACCTATTATATGGCTGTGTTTTGGAGATAGGTGTAGCTTTGTAGATGTGCTAGGTTTCCATTTTTGTGCCATTTTGTCCAGGCTTTGTCTCTTTTTTAAACAGAGTTTTGCTAGCATGGGGTATTTATGGTGTCTGTCTGGTTTGGAGACTTCTACTTCTTATAGAGGTTTGGCTATTTAGAGTGTCAAGGAAGAGGGTGATGAATCTAAGAACAACGTCATCTAGTGGTAATATGTGGAGGGAAGACAAATTAAGGGATTTAAGAATATTTGTACAGTTCTCCAGGTCATAGCTAATAAGGTTGTGATGTTACATATTGCTGTTATTTTGTGTGGTGAATAGTTAATCTATAGTCACAAGTGGGATGATGGTCACTAAGGGAATCAGGGAGGGTTGCTGGTGAGGAGTAGAGATTAAAGTTTGAGACCAGGATCCGATCTAGGGTTGAGCTGGTCTTGGTATTTTTTTTTGTAGTGAGTACAGGAGGTTACAATTTGAGAAAATCCGTATAGGTTAATACTAGCAGAGGGGTTAGTCACCTGCAAGGTTTTGCCAGTCTATGTTAATGTCTCCAAGAATAATGAATTGTTCATAAGGTATAATATTTAATATCCAGTGTTGGATGCCCTCTAAAATCAATATGTTGTCTCCTGGATAGATGTAGAGACTGGTTATGCATATATATATATTTTTTTCCTTTTTAATGGTTATTGATTTTAAGCATGATATTAGAAATTTAGCATTGTGAAATTTTGGTTGAGTAATAGGGAGTAGAAAGAAAGAGAGAATAAGAAAATAGCTGCTACTCCTGATTTTTTGTGCATTCTATCAGAGAAAAGGAAAGTGTAACCAGGGGAAGAATTTAAGTATCTTTTAAATTAGATTTGAGCCACGTTTCACTGACTGTTATTATATCAGGAAGTACTGAGTGATCCAGAAGTGAAGTTTACGTACTTTATTCAACATGCTATGGATGTTTATAGAAACAATTTTTAGACGTTTGGAAGTAGTGGTGCAGTGATGAGGAATCATAGGTGGGTGGTATGGATGTGGATTAGGGTGCACATCTCTTCATGTAGTGATGTTTCATGAGAATTTGTGCAGAGATGGGAATTTTTATTTACATGGGACCCTAGTGTCTCTCCTCATTCATGTGGTCTACCATCACCTCCAGGGCTCCTCCAAGTCAGGGCCAGCAAGGAGATTGAGGTATCCAGATCCATGTCATACTGCTGTGTGAATTGTTTTTTCTATATTCTAACATGTCCCCCCACTCCAATAACACCCCACGGGTAGGATATGCAGTGGGTGGACTAAACTGAATCTCCTCCAACTTCCACAAAGGGCAGACAATGGCAAGTCACTCTGCCCAACTCAGTATAATACCTAACAGTTGTTTTCTTGTCCTCCACCAGGGGAATTTAACTCTGTTGTATGACCCATGTACAAACCCTTCCAGCACCTCAGATGCCCAAGCCACTAAACAAACCCAGGATTCCTGCGTCATAGTCAGTGGTGCCAGTAAACAATTTTCTAGGTTGAGATGTCCATTAGATAGACTCTGCCTAAAAATGACACTATAAGGGCAGCAAGGTCTTTTACTTATATGAAAAAACCCTTGAATGAGTGATGCAAGTCATCTCTTGTAAAACAAGTAGGACTTCTATCAGTTTTCTCCAGGATGATGCATACTGGATCCCCAAAGAGAGATACCAGCTATTAAGGTAAAAGTTAAGGCTGTTATCTTCTATATCATTCCTGCTGAAGGAAATATCTACCAAGGAATGGATTATTTGTATCTATCATATGTCTAGAGAGTTCTGACATCTGTCTCTCTCTCTCTCTGCATGCCCCGTAGGGTTTTGTGCCACAAGTCATTCACTCCCATCTGGACCAACAGCATGTCATAGTCATACTTTTCTCACGAAAGTTTCCTAAGGACTCTTGTAATGTCTGTGATCCCAGCACTTGAGAGGCAGCTGATAGTAACCTTATCCATGTTCATCCTTGTGAGCAGTGAATCTTATGCCTAAAAACTGAGCCACCAAATGCTGAAACATGCTCATCAGAAGCTAGTTTAGTATCGCATGATAAGGAGCAACTATACTGTTGGTTCATAGGTTCACAGTTATATACTAATATGCTATTGACCACCAGGGCCTTTATAAGCCTAGCTATGCAATCCAACCCAATTATGTCCCTATGCATCATGGGTGTTTATTAGGAGGAAGGAATGTTAAGAAGTTTCTAGAGGTTATGTGGGGGGAGTATGTTAGTTTGGGCATAACCATCTGCCCCTGTCTATCAGAGATATGGGGGCCAGACCCAGGGTGAATTTCTGATTTCCCATTCATTGGTCAAGGTTATGCTTAAATAGGGTTAGGGATGGAGTCTGCTTCAGTTGGATGGGGAGCCTATTCCAGAGCATGGGGAGCCTTTGAGAGACATATCTGTCTCACCAACATGTCATATTTATGTCACAAGCAAAATTTAAATCCTTAGATCTAAGGGTTCTGATACTGTTTGTTTTGGAGATATGCAAAAGGTTCATCAGAGCTGGTCCTGATGATGCCTTGCATGCCAGCCATAGAGTGCCTCTTAGTGACCTGTAGGCGACAGAGTATACAGAAAAGCCTTTAAGGTGATCAGTATAGGACAATGTGTTTATACCTTGGATTCTCTTGTTAAGGAATCTTTTGTGGGCATTCCTGTTGTTGCATATGTTTGCTCAGTCACATGCCGGAGGGGGAATTATACTCAATGATGGATCTGATAAGGGCCAAATAAAGTGGCACTATGGCTTCCTAGGAACTGGATGCCATGCCCTTTCTAATAAGATGAGTGACATAGAATGTTTTTCTTACTACCTTGGCCACATGTTGGTCAAAGGCCAGATTACTGTCTACATATGCTCCCAGATCCCTGACTACTGGGACAACTCTTAGGCTTGTCTTATCAGTGAAGTAATTAGCCTAGGTGGCAGTTTTCTCAAAAGGCACTATAATGCATTTCTTCGCATTGATTTTTAGTCTGTGACTTTGGCACCTGTCATTTGTCTGTGTTAGGCCATCTTGTAAGATGTTAGTGTCATGAGAGGAATCGATTATAGCTCTCAATTTGCAGTCATCTGCAAACTTTGTCAGCCAAAGGCCCTTGACATTAGTCTTTTTCTCGAAGAAGTAGATGCCAAAAAGGATCTGTCCCAGCACAGAGCCCTGAGGTACTCCGTTGGTGACTAGTTTCTTAGTAGAGGTGGTCTCACCAATCCTGATTTCCTGGGTCCTGTCTGTGAGCCAGCTGGCAATCCATGAGTTATGCAGGGGTTTATGCCATATTTGGTAAGTTCAGCAGCCATAGCTGATTGAGATATTGTATGAAGCACCTTACACAGGTCCAGGTAGGTGGTATGTACTGTTTTCCTCTCATCCACTGCTTTGGTGGCCTTTTAAAAGAAGTCTATCAGGTTTAGTAGACATGAATTTCTTTTGACAAAACCTAACTGGATTAGGACCAATATCTGAAGGTTGCCTGTCTTTGTTGGTCATTTTCTTCATAATTTGTTCCATGGCTTTGCATATTAGAAGAGTCAGAATAATAGGTCTGTAGTTTCACGGTTTAGGTGATAATCCACCCTTGTGAAGTGGGTTAATTGTTACAGTCCTCCATTCTTATGGTACAAAGCCTGTTTTAAGGCTATAGTTGAAAAGTCACTCAAGTTGTTCTGATATGTCACATTTCCAGCTATTTAGGACACATGCCTGAATATTGTTGGTGCCCACTGAGGGTGTGTTTTTGGCCTTAGCAACCTCCACCAGGACTTGCTCCCTGTTAATAGTTGGGCAAGTGTTATGTTACTAGGTATTTCATAGAGGGTTGCCACCTTTCATTGTGGCTAAAAACCTGTGTTAAGCCACACCCCTTGCACCTCCCACAACCCTGGATATGCCCCATCTACTTTCCTCCCATTTCGTGATGTCATCTTCACATCACACAAGGAGGAACACCCTCTTCTTCCAACTGAGATGCCTTTTTTCTGCAGATTTACTACTCTTTTTGTAAAAAAAAAAAAAATAGTAAATTTTCCAATTTAACAAGCTCAGATAGTCTGCTTCTTTTTTTTAAACAGAATACCAGAGTTTGCACAGTGTTTTCCACATTACCAGACAATCAGTTTGATTTCTGGATAGCTGGGGAAAAAAACGGACAGATGGCAAAGCTAATTTCATAGAGGAAGGTGAGGTGGGGGAGTAGGAGGTAAACTTTGAGTAGAATTTGTCAGCCAGCAAATTTGCTATTTCTCTCTACTTAGTGAAGTTATCACCACTGACTGCCAGCTCTGCACATTGCTATGAGCTGCCTTTGAGGTTTCAGACATAGCTGTAGAAGGCCTTGTTGTTGTCTTTAGCCTGTGAGGCTATGTTGACCTTTGAATTTAGCCATGACTTTTTTCTTTTTGTTATAAACTCTATTTAAGCAGCCTCTATACAGCTATTTACATGGGTGTAGTTTGCTTTGGAAATGTCCTTAAATGTTATAGGGTTTGCTGAGGTTAAGCTGAGGGAGTTCTACTGAGGCCTGTTCTTGTAAGTTATAGAGGCTTTGGCAAAGATCTTTTTATAAAATTGGTATATGACATTTTAGTGTGCTCTGCTTGAAAATGTGGTAGTGGTTGAGAAGATGATGTGCCCGTGTGATGCTCCCATATTTGTAAGAGGGACAAATCCATATTAGTCAAGTTTTGCCTCCGTCAGACAGAACCGTCTGCAGCAAGTTGGAATTCACTATTAGTGCATATCAGATCGTTACTACACTTCAACCAGCAGGCAAAAAGACCGGACCTCAAACACCAAACAAGATAGATATTATGATGAATGTTTACTGAACGCGATGTCTGAACAGGTTACTAATGAAAGACAAGGTCAAACTAGACCATATTTTGTACATAGTTGGCATAAGAGGCTATCCAATTATAATACAAAAGAGGTGAATGGTATATGTTATGCTGCTTGTTATAATAGTAAAGCTAATAGGGTCATTAATGTAATCAAAAATAATTGGGGTATTTTAAATGCATTACTGGAGCTGAATAAATTCACAGGGAATGTACCGGAATTTTCTTTCAGAAAATGTCAAAATTTAAAACAGAGACTATGTTATATTGAGATGAATATAAAAAGCATACTTTTGTTTGTAAGAAGAAGGGTACCTTTCCATGTTACAATTGCTCCTTTTGTAGATATATTTTAAGTTGTATTGAATTTGTACACTGTATTAGGAAAAGAAAATATGAATTTAGTTGTTATGCAACATGTAAAACTGAAAATATAGTGTATATTGCTACATGTGTGCTATGGCAGAGTTTCTATGTAGGTAAGTGTAACCGGAAGGGATAATTTCTGAGCATTTGTCTGACATCAGAAGGGGAGTTAGTATGAGCTTTCTGCCAAAGCATGTTAAAGAAAGGGATACACAACACACATTTAAATTTAGAGTCATACAAAAAATAGTGCCTAGGATAAGAGGGGATGATATTAACAGTGACACAGAGATAGCAGAGTATATATAGATTGTAAGACTGGAGGCTGATAAGGTTTGAATGCTGCTGTTAGTTTGAAATCAGTACTGAAGTCTAAGCAAATGAAATTATGAATGAAGCTGGTTTATTAATTACCTAATGTTTAGTTTTAATACAGTATTTATTTATGTGTATTGATGTATATGGATTTTTATTTTATTTCATGTGTTTTAATAGTTGTCATTAGTGTTCATTGAACTTATGAAGAAATTTAGATAAAATGCTGTGTCTTTAAATTATTTAAATGCAATGAATTTATATGATGTTTGAATTTTGAATCCTGTGATATCTGATTGGTGTCTTGTGTCATATGACTAGTATAAAGTTATTGTGGCTATTTGTTGCTTTTGAGCATTGACAAAGGGAGGTATCCTTAAACATTTACCTGTTATATTATATATTTTTGTCAGTAAATGTTGTTTGGCATTTGAGGTCTGGTGCTTTTGCTTTGTTGGTTGAAGTGCAGTTATCGTTGACCTAATTTATACAGTTTCCTGCTTTGTTTGAGAGTTACTTCACTGCCATAGGATACAAAGGAATCGGAGGCTGGAGAATGGGAAAAAGTTTGGTTATCCTCTATATGATGCAGTGTTTTGAGTGGTATCTGGCTAAGTGTATAAAAAAGGTAAATATTACCTGTTTAAGTTGTGCCAATAGAGAAACATGCAGCACAATTAGCTCCAGTAGAGCTAACAGTAAATCGGAGCAGTTAAGCTACGTTGAGCACAAGCTAAAAAAAAAAAAGATGAGCCCAAGCTAATGCTGCTTTCACTCAAAATCAGGCAGCTGACAAGTCAGGGAAGCAATGACAGTTTGAGAGAACGAATTTAAAGGAAAATATAAATGTGCTCACTACCCACTATTCAACTATAACTATTGAAGAACAGCACCGAGTACAGCTCAGAACTCAGCCACACTATAAACAGTAGTTAAATAAAACAAACGAAATAAGAGAACTGACCAGCAAAAAACTTTACATCAGCCAGTGGTGTTCAAACATTTAGAAAATGGCAGTACTGAACCTTCTTTCACAAGAATAATTATCATAGTTTCCAAAGTGGGCCCAACTCTTGGCTAAACAAACTATTTTAGTTAATGAAAAAGGTAAAGCAGTTGCGGTTTATGTACTTGGGGAAAAAAAGTTTCAGCAACAGAAAAAACAAAACAAAATACTGAAAAAAATCAATTTAAATTGTCTGCACACCAGTGCTCTGAGGTGAAGCTTCATAGTAATCCAGCCATAGAAGTCTGAATACAGATTTATGCAGAAGTTCTAATATTATATAAATATGTGTTCTGAAGATAAAAAGTCAGTAAATTAATCAAAGAAAGGAGACAGAAACTTGAAACCTGCAACCTGCTCTATATTATTTCTATGGAGTCATGAGAATTGTTTCTCCCACCCTGCAGTATTCCTCCCATTACTGCCTTATCCTACAGTCCTTAACTGTTGTGATTGTCCACTCATCTCAAAGGCCAGTGACCAACTTCAAAGCTGCGCTTCTCAACCAACTTGGAATTACAATCACTGAGAAGTTAGCCAACTGCCCAGACAAATTATGCATCCTAGGAGAAATGATAGTCAGTGTATTGTATGCTGGTAAAATGCAATGTTGACTAACTGTTAAGCATGACTTCTGTGGCACGTGAATTAATGTGGATCTTCTGAATATTGTTTTACAGAAAACTGACATACCATACTGAGCATGCCAGTGTTCATATAAAGCAATCTGTAATAATAATTTCTTTCAAAACAATACTTTGTCCTGCTTTCACACCTTCCCTAGAAATAAAATAGTGACACTATGTCTTAACATACAGAGGGTTGGAGTTGGTATAACTGTTAAGGTGCTTACCTCACAATCACATGGTAGTGGGTTTAATTTTCACATTTGAAAAAAAAGTGGCTAGGCATAAAATGTTTCATGAGGGTGGCTAGCCTAATACTTACCTATGAATCTATGAACCTATAAGATATGGATTGAAACTCCTGCATGATGAATTCTTTAAATGGGTGGGTTGATATAATGGTTAAGGCCTTCACCTCACAGACAAAAAGTACAGGGTTTGATTCTGACTACAGGTTATTGGCTAGGCTTAAAATGGCCCTTCAGGGTAGTTACCCTAGTATTCACTTATAAAAATCTCTCTTTAATGTAATTTATTTGTTAAAAAGGTAAGTGAGCATATTTATTATACCCTTTACTGCCACGATTCCAGTCACATGGGCAAAGGAAAACGTTTGCATGTTCCCTCCATGTCTGTTTGACTTTTCTCTAGTAGGCAAAAAATGAAGACAAGCTGTTTTGATCCTCTTAGTGAAAACATTGAAACCTAGAAGTGATATATTGCCATTTTTAGACTGTCATAGGTTTTACAGTTACTAAAGTTTTTGGACAAGCATGCGTCTTTCAATGGGGATTAATAAATTATTGATGTTATCTGGAAATCAGGCACTATATTCTCCCTTTCTAGACACAGATGTCTCTTAAAATTAAACCACAGTAACTTGATTTGGGGATCTGACATATATGGTGTTTTGTCATAGAATACTTCTCACTTCGGCAGTGGGAGAATATATTCCTGAGATGTCTGGTGACCAAACACAAAAAAATGAGAAATGACAATTCATAGCAAATCTGTACTCAGTACAGATCTGTACTCAGTTGTCACTTAATTTCATATACTCTCCTAAAATGGAAAATAGAGCACAAAGTAGGAAAAATGTATCCTGCTGAACTGAAATAGCATTATCCTCTAACTAGTGTATATCCTCATCCCTTTTGGCAAAGGTAAAGTAATGAAGGCCACATTTGTCCCACTTCAGGTAAGATTTAAACATTTCTTTATGCTTCACTAAATAAAATCATTAAAAAGCTGCAATGAAGAAACAGATTAGACATACTATCAACACCTTACAAAGTTTTGTTCCGTTTTAGTACTTGTCAAAACAGTGCTTAAAATTCAGCTCGTGCTCATAGTTTAGTGCAGCACACGAGCACAGCAGTGGTATTTGTTTAAATTCTGTCCAAAATATGCATTCATACAGCAAAAGGTGACATTATGATTTGTGTGATTAATTACCTTTCATGGGGGATTTGAAAAAAATCTGCTCTTTCTCATGGGGTAGTGGGGAATAAAAAGTTAATTTAGCTCTGCTTGAGGCAGCAGAGGGTGAAATGCTAACGCAGTGTGCACATCTGCTTAAGTGTCAGCTAAGGAACCAGAATTCCAGAGCTGAAACATGCAGCAAGAGGATAGTAAAGCTACAAAGTAAGGCAGAAACCCCTCAGCCATCAAGTGCGTGACACGCACTTTCCTTACAAAGAAGTGCCTTGCAGTATATGTTAGGGAGATATTCTCCCTGATAAATTATTTCATGCCTTTGCAGTGCAAGAAAAGAATACAAAAAAGAAAAAAAAATGCATATAGATGGTGATACTGTTACTGATACTGTTAGACACTATACAACTGAAGGTAAATACTGCTGCAACAGTGAAAGGTCATCAGTATATAATGGTGACATATATTCACAAGAGACTTGGAGAGTCATGTGAAGAAAGTTCAGTAGACTGTCACTACATAGTTTATTAATTAATGCAATAAGAAGGCAATCCGTCTGATGTGATACTATGCATTGCAGCAGAAAATGTCTTTTCCTTCAAAATGAAATCACAATAAAGCATGCCATACTGCTTTGTAACAAAGCCAGTATAAAAGCAGCATACAGATAGCACAATCATCTTTGAAAGACTACCTTGTCAGAATCAGCCCTGTTTCTTCTGCACATCTTCTGTCTTTCTCCCTCCTCCCTTCTTTTCCTTATTTCACAGTTGTAGTTTTCTGTATGAACCTCAAGGTCCCTGAAGACATAAGCCAGATGTTCCCGGCAGCTCACAACAGTACTCTCCTCATGAAATATTCATGGGCTCTGTGCCTTTTGACATTAAAGCCTTCTGTAGACTGCAAAGCTGGAGAAACAGCATTTAACTTTAGTAAAATATATCTCTTGACAGGGTCTTGAAACAGATCAGCAGCATAGTA
Source organism: Protopterus annectens (assembly GCF_019279795.1). Lineage (NCBI taxonomy): Eukaryota > Metazoa > Chordata > Ceratodontiformes > Protopteridae > Protopterus > Protopterus annectens. Next base: position 85,808,584 of record NC_056742.1, read on the forward strand.
TGATTAAATTGTATCTTGTTTACTTTTTAAACTATTTTTTGAATGAATGTAACAGTGGTCTTGGAGAGTGTGTCGCTTTTATTTATTTATGTATGTATGTGTTAAGTTGGGAAGGACTGGTCCCAGTCCTGTTTTAAGGCATGAGCCAAGCCATAGAAATGTCATAATAAGTGTACAGAAGTTATCAATGCACAACTAAGAAAAGAATGACAAGATAAAGAATATACAATACATAAAAAATTAAGTGCTGACAGCTTACCTGCTGCCTTACAAAAGAATCAGTGAAGGTGCAAGGAATGCAAAGGAACAGAAAAACACATTTGAAAGGACTTCCATTTGTTGTGTAGTGGCATGATACAGGCTTTTAGTAAGTTACTGTCTAAGATTTAAAGTATATGACTGTAATGGTAGAAATAGAGCTGTACCATGAAATACTTAAATCACCTACCCACTTTTACCTCAAAATGCTGCAGGAGATGTATGAAGTGTCCAGTCAACAAATGCAATAGCAGTTACATCATAGCTACATATTTATGACATCACATTAGTTACTGACAAGATTCATTTAAATCTGTGAATGGTAGCTTTGCTGAGGATCATTTGTAGAGGATATTTTGCATACTAAGAACCATGATAAATTTTTTTCCCCACCCTGGCCTTGGCGCGAGTGATGTATTTTGCATTTTTTAATGAGAGGGTATTATATTTTTGGATGAAAAACAAAAGCAACATATTTGTGTGAACTAATTCTTATAATCTTTATGTTCAAACAACAAAAATAACTGATTTCATTTTAATGGGCCTTGATCAGTTTTAGCTAGAGTCATATAAAAATAGTGTTTTAACAAGCAAGCAACAAAAGTACTGAAAGAAATCTAATGGGTGCAATGATGTTATGACAACTTGAGTAAAGGATTGAAAAAAGTATTAAAAAATTGGCAGCTGGAATCATAGATGACCTTTGTGTTACAGCAGAGAGGTTGCCTGGTGTGTAGCACTAACAGCTATGTGATTCAAAGGGGTCTATATTAGTTCCAGTAATAAAAAGAGGAGCCAGCAAACTATGGCAGTTCACTATGTATTCATATAAACCCGTGTCAATCATGAGATAGAAGCAAAATAACAGACCAGTTTCAGATATAAAAAAAGACATAGCCTTCATCAGTGTAATACAAATAAATGAATCCATTGCTTCATTTTATAATAGACATGTAAACGAAGTTAAAGCACATTGGTCATTCTTAAATTCTCATTGAGACCAGGTGGAAATAATCCACCCAACTTGATGATCCATTTCTTTTCTTCGGTGTTTAATACTGTGTGCCATCCGGCTTTAATGGCCCTATTGCCCATAACTCAATCACCAAGAATCAGAAAGAAGCATTCTTACGTGTCACTGAGTGTTTGTATAAAGCATTACTAGTCTTTTTGGTTCTGATGTCACTGAGGTGTTCTGATATTCGTAACCTTAAAAGTCTGGAAGTTTGACCTACGTAAAATGCTAAACAGGTGCATGTTGCGAGACGGATGACCCAATCAGTACCACAATTTGCAAAGAACCCAATATCATATACATTCCCAGTATTCTTCCTAGTAAACTGTTTGGATTTGATGACCTTCTCACAATGGGTACAGTGACCACAAGGGACACAGCTCAGAAGTAGATCTACAGTCAAAGTTCTTTGTGTAGGATCTGGTTTAGTCCTGGAGCTGTTTAAAATAACTAAAATGTGAACCTTAATTTTTGCCTCTCCGAAAAGAGAAAAGGCATCTGTCCTGTAAAAATTCCGAAAGATTGTTATCTGCTAAGAGGATGTTCCGGTGTCTATGGATACTGTTTAATAGCAAGTCAGTGTTCCTCCCATATGTGGTTTCTAAATGTATCACTGGTTGGTTCCCTGGTTTCTTCTCCTTGTACCTCAAAAGATCTCTCCTATCCTATCCTAGGCCCATTGTCTTAGATAGGGGCTCAATTACAGAACCCCTCTCACAATTCCTCACCAATTATCTACAACCCTTACTTAAATGGGTTCTGTCAAGAATTCAGGACACCACGGAATTCCTCCAAATCATTTCAGATATGCAGTTGGAACCAGGATGGCTGTTATGCACTTTGGATGTCTCGGCATTGTACACCAACATTTCCCACTGGGCTGGATTAGATGCACTTGATTACTGGCTTTACAAGTCAGAACTCTATCCGCCAGGTTTTAATACTTTCCTGATCTGCCTTGCAGAACAAGTTTTGACTAAAAATGTGTTCTATTATCAGAATATATGCTACTGGCAGGTCCAGGGTACAGCAATGGGGGAATCTTTTGCCCCCATTTATGCTGACCTCTTCATGGTCCATTTGGAGGAGCATTTGATTTACGACAACACACACAACATCTATCTAGATGAAATTGATATTTGGATATGCTATCATGATTGATGGACGGTATGGAGATCTGATTGGGAATATCTAATGGAGTTTGTGGCATATCTCAGTGATTACAAATGGGGCATCCAGTTTACAGCTAATTATAATACTCAACAAATCACTTATCTGGATGTTTTGGTTACCGGGAATGTTGATCATACAACAGAAACAGAGGTCTATCGGAAATACGCACAATATAATTCCCTTCTCCATGCCTCCAGTTTTCATCACCCACATATTTCAAGGAATATTCCAAAATCTCAGATCCTAAGGATGAAGTGCATATGTTCACACCCAGCCATCTATGAACATTTTAAGGAGGATTTAAAGACTAGATTTAGAGACAGGGGCTACAAAATGGGTAATATCCTCAATGCCAGCAACTGGGTATCCACATTAGATAGGAGAGATCTCTTGAGGTACAAGGAGAAGAAACCAGGGAACCAACTAGTGATTCGTTTGGTAACCACATATGGGAGGAACACCGACTTGCTATTAAACAGTGTCCATAGACACTGGTCTTAGCAGATAACAATCTTTCAGAATTTTTACAGGACAGATGCCTTTTCTCTTTTCGGAGAGGCAGAATTTTAGGTTCACATTTTAGTTATTTTAAAAACAACTCCAGGACTAAACCAGATCCTACGCAAAGAACTTTGACTGGCGATTTACTTCTGGGCTGTGTCCCTTGTGGTCACTGTACCCATTGTGAGAAGGTCATCAAATCCAAACAGTTTACTAGTAAGAATACTGGGAATGTGTATGATATTGGGTTCTTTGCAAATTGTAGTACCGACTGGGTCATCTATCTTGCAACATGTACCTGCATAGCATTTTACGTAGGTCAAACTTCTAGACCTTTAAGGTTACGAATATCAGAACACCTCAGTGACATCAAAACCAAAAAGACTAGTAATGCTCTATACAAACACTCAGTGACACATAAGAATGTTTCTTTCTGATTCTTGGTGATTGATAGAGTTATGGGCAATAGGGCCGCTAAAGCCAGATGGCACACAGTATTAAACACCAAAGAAAAAAAATGGATCATCAAGTTGGGTGGATTATTTCCACCTGGTCTCAATGAATGTCTTTTTTTATATCCAAAAGCGGTCTGTTATATTGATATGAGTTTATATGAATAAATAGTGAACTGCCGTAATTTGCTGGCTCCTCTTTTTATTACTGGGATTACTTTATTTTGGGGCCGTGCAGTTGCCTCACGTGCAGGGGCTGCTTTGCTATACACGTCTATATTAGTTCGCCAAAATTTCATTTCAGTGAACACCTATTCATCGACTCCTATTAAGTGAAAATCTCTTCAGAGAGTCACTGAATTTACCAAGGGCAAGGATATACTTGCCTGTAGCACAAAGGACCAACATCTAAGTATATCAAAGCCACCCAGGTGGGGGGCTTCACCCTCACATCTTCCCTAGCTATCCAAAATCGCACTACAGTGGAGAAAAGGGAAAAGTTTTGTAGCTGGCTAACTACATATTTTCCCTTGGTAAATTCAATGAATCGCTGAAACAATTTTAATTAAATTGGTGTCGATGAAGAGGTGTTCACTGAAATAAAATTTTGGAAAACATATATAAACCTGATTCAAAGACAGATGTAGTTGCCTGTTAGCATAATTTCATTGCAACACACAGGAAGTCAAATTAATATCGTACTGCAGTAGTGTCTCAAGTTCAATGAGGCATCAGCATACCAGAAGACGTCAGAGTACAAAGCTTGACAGTCTGATTGCCTTCCACTTATTAGGAAGGGGTACAAATTTAGCCAGCATGGATGCTCATGTGCCATTGATCCAATTGCATGAAAGGGCAGAAAAAGGGCGCACAGGATATTATTCTGTGTATCCAGAATGTAGATACCAAGAGCCTAGAGTATAGACCTTGTGAATCTAATAGAGACATAGTGATAAAGCCACTTGCAGCTGGATATGGGGATCACTACACTACATTATATAGCACAAGTATTCTGTGAGCTCAACAAGCTATAGGTACGACAACTGCTGGATCAGGTAGTTCAGGAATCTGGTTCAGCTAAAGTGGTTCTTTTTGTTGGTGTGGTTAAGTACTATTATAAATTGAACAAGCTGAGATTTCCTTCTCAATAGCTTTTGACATAGAAGGCCAAAATACTTGCCCTCTCTCCCTTTGTTTGGTAGAATCAGTTCCTGGGTGACCTCAGTGCAAGATTTTAATATACTCTTGTTGCAAGGATTTTGGAATTACCACTTTCGGACTTTTCATGATGATACGATCTTCCATCAAAATCTTGTCTCTGTAAGGAAAATACTGCCTCACATCTAGTGGTAAACAAGACTGTTTTGCTGGCCATCTGTGACTGATAAAATGGTCAGCTTCTGGAGATTGGAAGCTGTGTGATTTCTAATCTCATCAAGACATGCGGAAGAAAAATTTCTCACTTCCATAACTTCAAAATCAGCTTTTTCATTGTCATGCTGGTCACTGGTTTGTCTGGGCGATCTGGATAAAGTAGTAGCAAGATAAAGAAGTTTGCCTTTTGTGTAAACCATATTGAAATTGCACTTTTGCAGTTTTAACATCTTGCTTTGCAGTTTAGCTGGAGCTGTGTGCATTGCTTTTCTCAAAATAGTAACCAGAGGTTGGTGATTAGTTTTAATCTGGATAGGTCGGCCATAAATATAATCATTGAACTCTAAACATGCAGACACTAATGCAAATAGCTCTTTTTTTCAATTTGAGCATACTGCATCTAAGTTTGAGTTAGAGTTCTAGATGCATTGGCTACAGGTCTGCCCTTTTGAAGAATTACTGCACCAACACCATATTTTGAAGCATCACTGGAAAGATTTACAGGTTTGTAAACATCGTAATAGCTCAAAATGGGTGGACTGGTAATTTTATGTTTCAGAACATCAAATGCTGTTTGGTGTTGTTCCACCCAGGTCCAAGTTGCATTTTTGCATGTCAGCTCTTGTAGCAGTGCTGAAAGCTCACTTAAATCAAGAATGAACTTGCCTAAATAGTTGACCATGCCAAGAAAATGTTGTAAAGATGTAGCATTGTTTGCAGCTGGCAACTCAAGAATTGCAGCTTGCTTGAAAGGATTTGGTTGTAAGCCTGAACTGGTAAACAAATGACCCACATAACTTCTTTTATCCTGAATTTACATTTATGAGGATTCATTTTAAGATTCAAGAGCATGATCTAGAACTTTCCTGAGGTTTCCATCATGTTCAAGTTCACCATTGCCTCCTACAGGAATATCATCTGCTATAACAGCACATGGATAACCAGTAAAAATTTGTTCCATCGCACATTGGAAGGCTTCACTGGCAGAATTTATCCCAAATGGCATTCTCAAAAATCTGTACCTTCGAAATGGTGTACTGAAAATGGTTAGCAAGGAATATTTTTGATCAAGTAAAATCTGCCAAATTAACTTTTTACATCTAAGACAGAAAAACAGTGTTAGCATGTGAACAGCAACTTCTTCAACTATACGCATTGGAGGATGAGGTCGTTTCAGTGCCTTGTTCAAATCTCTTGGATCAATTCATATTCAAATGTCACCTGAGCTTTTCTTATGAACTACTATCATGTTCATAGGTTCATAGGTAGGTACTAGGCTATCGGCCCAAGGGCCTATGTAAGCCTAACCAACAAGGTTCCCTGGCTTATGCCACCCAAAAAAGTTATTTTCCTGTGCCACTGTCAAGCAGAGGCACAGAAGTGATCCACGGGGTGTATTTCCTATTTCCCATCACTCATCAAGATTTTTCTTGAAGAGTGCTAATGAAGAACTTTGCTTGACATAGATGGGTAGCCTGTTCCAGAGTATGGGAAGTCTCTGGGACAGGAATCTATCCCTCCAGCATGTCCTGTTTATTGTGGTGATAAGGTTTAGGTCCCTAGAGTGTGTAGCTTGGTGGGATTGGGATTTCTTTAGGTGTGGCATGTCCAACAGCTCTGGGTTTGACATAGCTTTATATGTTAGGCAGAGATCACCTCGGAGTAGGCGATATGCTACGGAATAAAGCTGGAGTTTTTTGAGGCAGTCAGTGTAGGGCATTTGTTTGAGGCCAGTAATCCTCTTTGTGAGGTACTTCTGTGGCCTTTCCAGCTGCTGCAGATGTCTTGTGAGGTACATTCCAAAAGGGGCGTTGTACTCTATAATGGGTCTAATGAGTGTCGTGTAGAGGGGAACAATGACCTCTTTTTTCCTGGAAGAGAACTCTTTTATGATGAGGTGTGCCACATAGAAGAACTTCCTGACTACTGTGGCGATGTGACTATCAAAGGAGAGACTACTGTCCACCTGGGTCCCAAGGTCTCATATTCGGTGTTAAGTAGATTGCTGCCTATGTGGTATTTCGTGGGTACAGAGTTTTTACCAAAGGGGAAAACACTGCACTTTTTGGCATTGAGCTTGAGGCCATGGCTCTGATACCAGGCATCTGTCTCAGCGAGGCCCTTCTGTAGGATGTCCACATCATTTGGGGACTTGACTATGGCTCCTAGTTTGCAGTCATCTGTGAACTTCATTAGCCAGAGGCCTTCTGTGTTATAATGGACTTCAGAGAAGTAGATACCAAACAGGAGAGGTCCCAGGACGGAACCCTGTGGTACTCCACTTGTCACTGCTTTGAGGTCAGATTTGGAGTCTGCAACTTTTACAGTGTGGGTTCTGTCAGTGAGCCATTTGGTAACCCATCTTGTGACATAGGGATTTATACCTAGTTTAGTGAGTTTAGCTATAATTCCAGAATGGGGGATGGTGTCAAAAGCCTTGGCGAGGTCAAGATAGGCTGTGTGAACCACCTTACCCTCATCTATGGCTTTGGTGACTGCCTCAAAGAAGTTGATCAGGTTCAGGAGGCATGATCTGCCTTTCACAAACCCAAACTGGGTGGGATCCAGAGTTTGGAGGTTACCAATGTCTTTGTTTATGTGTTCCTTGATGATACGTTCCATGGTCTTGCAAATCAGGCTCGTCAGGCAAATAGGTCGATAGTTCCTGGGATCAGTGGTGGCTTCCCCTTTGTGGAGTGGGATAACTGTTGCTGTGTGCCATTCAGTGGGCTCAAAGCCTGATGTGAGGCTATTATTGAATATGGTGTTTAAGTGGGGAGCCAGTTCATTCTGAAGTTCATGTAAAACGCAGCCTGGGATGTTGTCTGGTCCCATGGATGCTGTGTTTTTGGCTTTAGAGAGTGCAGCATTTACCTGCGTAGTTGTGATTACAGGGACTCTGCATTCTTCCTGTATAGATATGGGCCCTTTAGGGGCTGAGAGGGGGGTAAAGTTAGCACTGAACCTATCTGCTAGGATGTTGGCAATATCAGTCGGTTCTCTAATTTTCTTGCCTTTGTGCTGTAACTCAGAGCAGATCTGAGTGTTGCCAATGAGATTCTTGACATAGCTATAGAATGCTTTGTGGCTGTCCTTGGAATTAGTGGTGATTTTATTTTCATAGCTAGCTTTGGAGGATCTTATAAGGGATCTCAGTTTCTTACTGAGGCTGACCAGGGAGCTCCTCCACTCATGGGATTTTACTCTCTTTTGCAACAGTTTCTTCCTTCTGTTGTACAGTTTATTTATGGCAGGGGACCACCAGATTGGCTTCCTTTTTTTGGAGGATAGCATCTTGTCTCTGTTTGGGATAGCACGATCCATGCATTCGTGTAAGTGCTTATAGAGTGCATTTGTGTGGGATTCAGCAGTTGTAACTGTTTTGTCCATCTGCATGGGTGTCATGAAGTTCACCACTTCTGTCTTAAGAAGCATGAAGTTGGCTTTGGAGAAATGTTTTACTGTGGTTTCCTTAATGGGGGGTGGGGGCGGGATGTGGATATCAAGGGTGCATAGCTTATGGTCGGATCGGACCAACAAGGAGTTGACTTCAGGTGTGGAACACCGGTCACTCATGTTGGTAATGACTAGGTCTAGGATATGGTGGGGGTGTGGATAAGTTGATCCAGGGCATTGGAGTTTATGAATCCCAGAAAGCGTTGAGCTAAGGAGTTGGTACACAAGTACTTTTCCCAGTTAATGGTGGGGTAGTTGAAGTCACCCATTATTAGGGTGTTTGGTTGAACCCTAATATTTCCACTACATCAAGAAAAGAGGAGTGGGAATCCTGGGGCATGGTGAGGGATCTGTAGCAAGCTACAATTTGGATTGCAGTTTTGCCCATAGTTAGTTGCACTTGAATAACTTCGGATGCATTATGCTGAGCAACAAGCCTGGAGGTGTGGATATACTTAATGAATATGGACACACCTCTGCCTTTGGTGTTTCGGTCCAGGTTACATGGCCGAAACTTGTGGTATGAGTTATAGCCTGGTAGTGCAGGGGTGCTCTCTGGAGCCTTGAACTAGGTCTCAGTCACTGCACAGATATCAATGTTCTCCATTTTAAGGAGTGCCTCAATTGAGTGCATTTTGAGATTTAGACTTCTAGCATTGAATAGCATTACCCTCAGTTTTTGCTTGCCTGTTCCTGTTATGGTGGTGAATTTGTTATCTGAACCTTGCCTAAAAAAGGTACTATAGGGGCAGCAAGAGCCTTAGCCAGTATCTGGAATCCCAGGGGCGACAGATGCAGGCCATCTGTGGCAAAGCATTGTGGTCTGTTGACCATATCATCCCAAGCAGACAGATACTGGCTCCCCTTAGAATGACACCAGAAGCTTAGCCAATTGTTGAAGTCAATCATTTTGTCCTTGTACTGTGGTAAGATTCTGGGTGATGGCAGAATGCTACTCAGGGCTAGGGTCATACCTGCCTGGGCTACAAGATCGGAGAGCTCTTCCATGTCTCTTTTCATGTAGTCCAGGGAGGTACATCTCAGGTCATTCACACCAACATGGACAATGACAGTCATATTTGTACTTGTTGTGGAGTGACCTGAGTGCGTGGGATATGTGGCGGATCCTGGCACCTGACAGGCAGCTGACAGTAACCTTCTCCTTGTTTATCCTGGTGAGTGGAACATCAGTGTGCCTGACTATAGAGTCACCTATGACTAGTGTGTTGGGTACGTTGTTTTGCCTTATTGGCTGTGGTTGAGTGGCACACTGAGTCTGTGAGCTATGTGTCATTTGGGTTGTGTTGGGGGATGGAGGTTGCTTGTGTTTCTGCTTTGGAGGTCTCTGTTGCTTAGACAGATTATTATTGAGAGCCTCCACTAATGTTTTTGTGTTACTATGTGTGGATTTTGGTGGTGTAGATTTAGTGAGACTATGTGATGAGTGTGGTGTGGTGCAAATGTTTACCTTCTCCTCATTACTGTCAAGTTCAGTCTTGGTTGGAGAGAGCTTTACCTCCAGTTTGGCTAGATAAGTGCATCTCTCATAGGTTGTAGTGTTGGGTGGTAGGAGGAGAGGGTTGTCTGTGTACATGAGGCAATTTCTACATTGCCTCAAGATGCCCAGATTCATCAGATAGACAGGAGAGAACACTGGGAGCTGACCCTTGGATATGCCTGAATAAAAAAATATTTTCCTCTAGATAAGTGAGGAAAGTGAGTGCAAGAGCTGTTTTTCTCTAAGCAAGTGAGAAAAGTAAGTACAAAAACTGTTTTCCTCTAGGTAATGAGGAAGATTGCGTGCTATAGTAATTAATAGCTTATTTAGTGCTTACAAGTTTGGAACAAGTGCTGAGCATGATTAAGCAAATTTAAGTGCTAAAACTAAGAATCTGTATCTGCACTAGATGAGTTACAGGACAGAAACAAGTGCAAATGCAGGCTTTCAAATCAGAAAGTTAAGAAAGATGGAAGAGATTGCCCACACGGCAAATAACTACAATTTCTGGGCCAGAACCACTCCTTATTTGGTAGACAGGTTACCTAGTGCTTACCACTCCCACTGATAAGCTAGAAGGCTTCCCCCCAACACAGAAAGGCTTGGGGGGCTCAGAAGCTTACATACAGTCCTGGATATAGCAAATCTGTATCTGGAACACTAGTTACAGGAAAGGTAGGAAACAGGCTTACAGGTTTTTTTTTTTTTTTTTTTTTTTTTTACAGAAAAGTAGCAAAAACAGTAGTAAAAATAATTAACACGCAGTGCAAGCTAGCATACTTGAGTATGTAGCAATAATAGACCAAACACAGTTTAAAAAATGCAATTAAATTAAAAAGGACTAAACGCAAGTGCAGAAAGAGTTTATTAGGTAGAATGTGGTAAAGAGATGGGACTGGGGGAGTGTCCCAGATCAAATCTACAGTGGGGCGGGCAACTGCAAAAGCCACCAAATTTAAACTACAGACCATAAATAGTAAGGGTGAGTAGCGAATACAGTTTCAACAGAGATCTCAGTTACAACTAACAGTACAAACTCTAAAACCAAAAAAATATACTCAGCTCTGTATATTTGCAGATAGTCTGGAAGGCAGTCTCTCAGAACACAGGTTCCAGCAATTAAATGCAGGCTGTAGGATAACCATTCAGTTGGTTCTTCTACTGGAAAAATTACTCCTAGATGTGCCATTCTGTCTCAGTCTACTTTTACTTTGCCCTACATTGCTACTGGAACTTTTCGTGCTGGTCTGACAACTGGGCTTACCTAGTGATCTAACTTCATGGGGTACACAACTGGGAGTTTGCCAAGCCCATCTTTGAAAATAGCATACTCAGAAAAAATATTCTGTGTGAAACCATCGTTGCTGTTGATGCTTACTTGGTGAACTTCCTTATGAAAGAAATCAGTCACATTTTCAAACTATCTTTGAGGCCTAACAGTGACTGCATGTGTCTTTTGACTATGTAAAACTGCAAGTCATGGCTGTTCCTAGTAGAATAGCATGAAAGCACTACTGAACCTGTTGCATGCGTCCTGGGTTTTACAAAGTTGCCCTGGGTTTCATTGTAGGAGCCACACCCTTTGACCTATACCTTTTAACCTCATGCTGTATACTATCAACATTCATGCTGGAAGAAGCTGCAAACATGCTCTTCTCATTCGTAAGCATATTTGTGTGCTTTTCTGTAAGCTTATATATCTGACAAATCTCTATGGTTTTGCTTAAAGTTAAATCACTGTCTTGAAGCAAAATCTTTCTCACTGCATCATTATTAACACCATACACAAGCCTGTCTTTTTTATCAGCTCATCTCTCAGATCACCAAATCTGCACGCTTTTGCCTTGTTTCTCAAGTCAATTCCATATGCTGCAAAAGTTTCACCAGACTTTTGATCTCTTGTATAAAATATGTGCCTTTCCATTGTAATATTCATTGAAGGTTGCACATTTCTCTAAATTTATGTTTTAAACACTCAGGGTCTTCCCATGTTTCAGCCTGTACAACAATATGGCAGTCTTCCTCATCCTCTGCATAAACAGCAGGTGCATACACAAACGAATATTCTCTCTCGGTGGGTTATGAGCCACTTAAATTGAGCAGAATAAATGCTTTTGTTTGCATGGCTTTATAAGAAAAAGCAGCCTGTATGAAAATATCATATTCTTGCTCAAACACTCTCCAATTTTCAGAATATTATTTTCAAACACAAGCGGACCAGGTCTGTGAAATCATTCTGCCATGCCAAATAACTGTCAAACACACACCAGGTAATTATATTCAACTGTTCAGCAGACTCTTTGAAATAACTGTACTCTTTGAAAAGACTGTACTGTAATACTGTGCACACTGCCAACAATTTGCACACTTTAGATACTTTGAATAGCCTTAGTTAATGCAAAAAAGTAGTACATTGATAAAAATACAGTTGTTTTCTTTTTCGAACATTTTACATGATTTGGATATTGTTTCAAATGTTTTCATAATTATTTGAAGTACTTTTTTCAATATGTCATAATTTTGAATATTTTATTTATTCAGTAATTGGTTTGGAATGCTTTGTTTTATCTTCATTGAGGGAAAGATCATTTAAATGAGTTTAAGTGCCTGGAAATATTTTCTGACTTGTTTATGAGTCATGTGCTTGTTGTTTGAGCCACTCTTGTATATTCCTCCATTTCTGACTGTGCACATCCATGTTTTTAAGAAGTTTTGACTTTGGATCTATTCGGACAACATGTCACTCATCTTGTGATTTCAAATAAGATGATGAGGCCTGGGTGTTCATTTAAGATATTTATTACACACAAACACATCAGAATGAATGACTGGAACATAAAACTTAAACTAACTAGCTAACTGACTGACTGCTACACACATACATGCTTTCACTCCAGCTGCTTACACAAAATGGCACTCTGCTTGCACGTGCTCAGTACTTTTATGCTCATGCCTATGAACTACATTAGCTTTAAAGGTACAACACATGAAATATGATCTACACTTCCTGTGATCCATTGGGATTCCTCAGGGTGCTCCGGTTTCCTCCCAAATTCCCAATGCGTGCTGCAGGTGGATTAGACATTCTAAATTGACATTAGGTGTGAGTGTATGCATGAGTGTATCTTCTGAAGTAGGTTGGACTCGACAATGTAAAGTCTGCCACTTGCTCTGCAGACCGATGACCCACTGTGGTGACCCCTAATGGACACAGCCAAAAGGAGAAGAAGAAGACTAGTCTTTATAGGTAGAGAGTCACAGATAATAATTAAACCAAATCAGCCAGCACCACAAGACCTATAAAACGTATCACATTTCATCTATTTTCAGCAACTTAAAATCAAAACCCAAAAAGAATTTTAAAAAGAATATAACAAAACTTTGTCAAGACAAAAGTTGGTTGATCAAAGATCCACCTGAAGAGTCCTGCTTGGTGCAGTGGGTTGGGCCGTTGGGTGTTCAACTGCTGAGTGATGAGTTACATTCCAATTGACAGTGGTATGGAGAACCAATGCCATTTATTATACGGCAAGGTAAAGCTGTGATTTCCAGCAAGCTAGAATTGTCCCAGTGTTAGGGGATGTTTTAGTGGGTGAGAGTCCCACAGTATCAGGGCAAGGTCAGAGTCTGGTCATCATTAGCTTTCACCTACTTGCAGTGCTAAAAAAATGCTTCAGACTAATTCTAATTCTAATGATCTATCATGAATGCTACATGCTATGAGTTGTGCCAACATTATGTTGTAATTTTTTATCCAAATTGCCACTTCAAAGTCTCTATTACCTCTAACATCTGATTACTATCCATACTATATAGGGACCGTGGAAGGTTTCCAACACTCTTTAGGGGGCTATATATTCCATGTTAAGAACCACTGGTTTAAGGAAAAGTTACTCAAAAGTAACATTTATGTTACTAGTTACTAAAAAAAGTAATATATTACTATTACTAGTTACTATTTTGAAAAAGTAACTAATTATATTACTAGTTACTAGAAATTGCAATATATTACAGCAATATATTACATATTGTAATATATTACTTCCATAACTGGCTGTATGTGTCCCTAAAGCTTCAATAAAAAAAGCTTTAGGGAAAAATTGCAAAAGTCAGTATAGTTCAAAGAATAGTAGGGGTCTCAGGCTGATATTAAGATGTTAGATAGAAAGATGGACTTTTTTGAGAACTCACACTGAACACGTGTTGAGATGCAAGGATATTCAGGAGATATATGAATACTATGAGCAGAGTGTGCATTGCATAATGGGGCTAATTGTATTACAGAATGCACAGCAGGCCATATACTAGCCTCATGGGGACTGACAATGTAGAGACTGTATAAGCATGCATGTGTAGCTACACACACATGCCAACACACACACACACACACACACACACACACACACACACACACACACACACACACACACACCTGCATATATCTATATATCTCTATTTGTGTATGTGTGTGCCTGTGTGTGTGTGTGTGTGTGTGTGTGTGTGTGTGTGTGTGTGTGTGTGTGTGTGTGTGTGTGTGTGTGTGTGTGTGTGTGTGTGTGTGTGAGTGTGTGTGTGTGTGTGTGTGTGTGTGTGTGTGTGTGTGTGTGTGTGTGTGTGTGTGTGTGTGTGTGTGTGTGTGTGTGTGTGTGTGTGCGTGTGTGCGTGCGTGAGTGCGTGTGTGTGTGTGTGTGTATGTTTATGTGGACTTGCTTGGTTTGTACCTATTATCAAAGGGCAGTAGCACATAGGGCAGTGAGACATACAACAGTGTAGTCAGTGCACTGTGTTATGCATGCAGTTCTGTCTTTTTTTAATTTCTCCAAATGTTTTCATGGCACAATTAAAGTTCATCAGATTAGTATTGCTTCAAGTCATTGATTCTTGCCAAGGAGCCTGTTTTTAGCACCCTCAATGTACCCAAAAGTGCTTCCTTTTGCAATTCATACTGAGTGCGGTGGGTGGGGTGGGTGGAGTGTATGTCTATGTACTTGTATATTCCAGGTGGGAAGAGATTAGTTATTCTCACTTACAAAATCTTAAACACAGAAAATGTAAAACTGTCGTTTTGTGACAATTCTCTGAAGAAAGGATAAATCTGACATACTACAATTTTACTGTTGATATAAGGTGATGAAGCTCCGAAAAAAGTGGGAGCTGAAGAATTTTTGTGAATATGTTTTAATATTCAGTAAAATGCAGTTTAATGCTTTTGATTTAGTATTTTTGGATTTAGTCTTCTGGCACTCAGTTCTGCATTATGTTCCCATTACAATGCATGTTGTTGCTGATCATGGCACCATGCTGCACACGATTACATTGTCACTGTTCAGACCAGTCACTCTCAGCTCTTCCATTCTCTTCAGTAACAAACTACTGAGCAAGACACTTACAGTTTAATAGAGAAAAACAAAGAAAATGAGGAGAACTTAGATAAGTAAAGAGAATTAAATGATTTGTTCATAAAAACTTTACACGTTAGGAGACAAAAAATACACTTTATTCAGCTGCTTTTACTGCAATTGTGTTTTTCCTACTTTATTATCTTATTTTTGCTGTGTGCTCTTAGTGTTCAAGTGCTTTTGTTCTGCTGCATTTATTACTGCTTGTTAGTAGCCTGATTAAATGTATCTGTTATTCTAAGTATCTTAATTTTGGTTTTAGCATTTGTGCTTCAGGCCATTTACTTTACATTTAACAAGGTTCTTGTGGTCTACACTCTTGTGGACAAACACTTATCAAAGCTCTCTCTCCATAAATCCATCTAAACATTCAGAACACTATGTCTGTACAATTCCCATCAGTTTCTCCAGTCAGCCTGGTCGACATGGGCATACTGAGACAGTGTAGCAACTACCTCACGTTTACTGACAGTCTTCTTTTCCTAGCACATAATTCTTCTACTTACGAGAAATGCATGTACATCAGTAACTTGGAGTCCATGCTCTCTTGTGCTACAGTCAGTAATCCTGACAAAGAGAAGATTGTCAGCACAAACACCACACCTCGCACATTACATAGCCAAGCACAACACACACCTATGCAGAGGTCCTCAATAAAAACTTACCTAAACAGCAGAGACTTCCAAAGCACACTCACAAACACTCCACACACAACACCAAATAATCACACACAGCAGACAACACACCAGTGTCTCACAAACACAGCCTATAAGGCAAAACATTAAACCATCACAGCCCAAAAGACATAACAATAAACCAAATATACTAGTCATTGGTGACTTAGTTGTGAGACACACTGATGTCTTCCTCACCAATCTCAACAAGGGTAATGTCATGGTCAGTTGTCTGTCTGGTGCCAGAATCCTCTACATCATGCATGCACTTAAGTCTCTCCACAACAAGTACAAGTACAGCTCTGTCATTGCCCATGTTGGTGTGAACGACATGAGGGATATGATTGAGCTCTTAGAGTACGTTTCCCAGGCAGGTATGACCCTAGACCTAAGCAACATCCGACCTTTTCAAAAATGATACAAGCAGCATCCTACTTTCATCAAGAAGGATACCACAATATCAACAAAAAATAACTGACTTCAACAATTGGCTTAGTTTCTGGTGTCATTTCAAGGGGATCCAGTATCTGTCTGCCTGCAATGACATGGTGACAGGCCTTGATGCTTTGCCAGAGATGGCCTCCCCCTGTCACCAGTAGGTTTTGGGATCCTGGCTAAGGCTCTTGCCTCCCCCATTGTGCCTTTTTTAGTCAATGTCCCAAAGACAAATCTTCCAACATAGAAGATCTTTCTAAAAGCAAATTGAAGGTCATGCTGCTTAGCACTAGGAGCCTTAACCTGAAAGTGCCCTCACTGGAGGCTCTCCTTGCACTGGAAGACGCCAATGTCTGTGGCAGTGTGATCATGGAAACTTGGTTCAGGACAGCACCCGTGCCTTACTAAGCTATATCTCATTCCACACATTCCAACCCCAAAATGAGGTCAGGAAGACTAAGGATGGTGGAGTCTCTATCATCATTAAGGACAGGCACACCTCCAGACTGGTTTGCCAGCGTGATGCACTTGCACTACTCCAGGTGCAACTGACAGTTGGCAAGACACCCATCCAAGTTATAGCCACCTATAGACCCTCCTCAATGACTCAGGACACCTGCTCCTCTTACATGGATCTACTTGACTCCATCAAGGTACTCCTTGGTGGCTTCACCTACCCCACCTTAGACTGGGTGAACTATTCCTGCTCTAATGCACTCAGTCAATGATTCTTTGACTTCATTAATTCTAACACACTAGACCAGCTCATCTCATCTCCTACAAGAGGAGATAACATTCTGGACTTGGTTGTCACCAACATGGGCGACCGCTCTACCACTCCAATAGTATGTTTTTCCCTGGTGAGATCAGATCATCGGACTATCTCATTCAAAGTTTCTATCCCACCTAACCCCCCCCCCATCCATAATCAAGCTAAAAAACTTCTCAAAAGCTGATTACAACCTCCTAAGGGAGGGTATCTGTACCTTCACACCCCTCCCTCAGAGGATACAGACAACTATGCTGATCAGTACGCCAATGCAGTATACAAGCACCTGTACAACTTCATGGACTCATCCATACCCAGTAGAACTAAAACCTGCTCCTCAAGGAAACACAAACCTGTTTGGTGGACATCATCTATCAACAGGCTTACAACAAAAGGAAGAAACTGTTGTCCAAGGGTAAAATGCAACATATTCCAAATTAGGAAAACTCTCTATTTAGCCTCAACAAGCAAATTAGTTCACTAGTGAAAGCCTCCAAAGTCAATTATGAATCAAAATTAGTCTCCAAAACAAAGGGAAATCACAAATCCTTCTTCAATTACATCAGAAACCTCCATGGCAAAGCCCAGGGTTGTTCTGAATTAGTACTTAGCAGTATCACTTACATTGATCCTGTTGACTTAGCCAACCTGCTAGCAGATAGGTTCATTGCAAATTTCACCCCCCTGCCCCCCCAAAGGCCCTTTCAAAATCCCAATACTTGTCTGCACCTCACATCTCCATAGATGAAGTGCTAAAGGCCTTATTCAAGGCAAATAACACAGCTTCCGTGGGACCTGATAGTATCCCACGCTGTATTCTGCACCATCGCCAGCATGAACCTGCTTTGCTACTGAGCAACCTATTCAACCACAGCCTAAGTACAGGCTTCATTCCAGCAGAGTGAAAACTGCCATTGTCATTCCCTTGTACAAAGATGGTGCCACTACTGACCCTGGAAACTATCACCCCATTAGCTTGACAAGTCTGATCTGTAAAGCCATGAAGTGTATTATTATGGATCTCATAAACAAGGACATAGACAACCTCCAAGAACTTGACTCCACCCAGTTCAAATTTGTCAAAAGCAGACCGTGCCTGTTGAACCTGGTTAACTTCTTTGAGACTGTCACCAAGGCCCTGGATGAGAGAAAGTCAGTGCATACAGCTTACCTTGACTTGGCCAAGGCCTTTGACACAATCATTCACTCGGGCATCATCGAAAAGTTAGCATAACTTGGCATAAATCCCTGTCTCATTAGGTGAGTGGCCAACTGCCACACCAACAGGACTCTCAAAGTCAAATAGGCACCTCAACCTCCGATACCAGACCTGTCACTAGTAGAGTTCCCCAGGGATCTGTCCTGGGACTCCTACTGTTTGGCATCTATTTCTCAGAGGTCCAGGCAAAGACAAAACGCCTGTGGCTGACCAAGTTTGCAGACAACTGTAAGTTGGGTGCTGTCATTGATTCACCAAATGATGTTAACATACTGCAAGAGGGTCTCAAAGCAACTGACTTGTGCCAAAGTCATGGCCTCAAGCTAAATGCAAAAAAAGTATCATCACACCATTCGGCAAAAACACGGCCCCTACTGATTACTACATCAATGGCAACCCCCTAAGCACACAATGTGTGGTGAGAGACCTGGGCAGTCAGATTGATAACAACCTCACATTCAACCATCATGTAGTGGCAGTGGTCAGAAAAGCCTTTTACTTGGTTCATCTCATAAGTAAAGGGATTGCATCCAGAAAAAAGGAAGTTATTAGCTCTCTATACTTCTCCCTCATTAGACAAATAATTGAGTATAACACCCCATTTGGTATATACCTCTCCAAACATCTGCACCATCTGGAAAGGCCACTGAAATACCTCACAGAGAATCCATGGCCTCCAATGCCAGTCCTCACTCTATTTGGTATCATACAGATTGCTCAGGGGTGATCTGTGTCTTGCCTACAAGGTAATCTCGGACCCTGCCCTACTAGAGATGCTCCATATCCATAAGTCTAACGCCTCATGCATTACCCACTCGAAAAACCTGAATATAATATGCAACATCAACAAAACCTGCTGGAGAGACAGGTTTGTCTCCCAGAGGCTGCCCCGTCTCTAGAATAGACTTCCCATACATGTCAAACAGAGCACCTTGCTGACCCTTTATAAGCGCAACCTTGATGAGTGGAAGAGAAACCAAAATTTGTCCCAGGGGTTCCACCTGTGTCCCTCATTGTCAGGGATGACAGGTGCCCACTTCTTTTTGGGGATAAACTCTTGGCTAAGCTTGTAAGGGCCCCAGGGCCAGTAGCCTAGTAACCTCCTATGAACCTAACATCCTATGATGTGAGACATCAAGGAAGGGTAAAAAAAGCAAACAGCCAACACTAGCATGGCTGCAAATGCCTGTCATTTAGAATGGTGTCCAACTAATGAATCAGTTGTAACTAAAATGGGTAAGTGTTTGTAAAATGTCACAACATGAAAAGAGATGATGAATTAGCAAGGAAGCCCATCTCTGGGTTGACTATGACGAGTTAGTCCCCATGCAGTTAATATGTGTAGGTTTGATCACAGTTAGGGTTACATACATTTAATATTCTCATGACTACATCTGCAACACTCATCATGAAATGCACTTGTTTCAGTTCGAGGAAAAAACAAGCATAACGGTGAATGTGTCATCAGCTGGAAAGGTCATGAATGTACCACCTTTGCCCAAAGGCACGCTGTCGGTATGCTGAAGACTGGCAATAATGAATGTCTGACTTTGCCCCCATGGATCTATGTCAGCACTTGTTCCTGGGTCCAGACCCATAGGGTGCTTCAGGGTTCAAGGTATTATTCAGTTTGTTGGTCTGTTTCAGTGATTGTGTTAGTCAAGTTTCCAAATCCCGACCATTTTTATTAGTAAACATACATATATTGTCAAAGCAATGTACCACTACACTATTTAAGCTGCAAACAGCACTTGCAGGACTTGAACCCAGGACCCTGCACAACATAGCCTATGGAAATTACCAGTAAGCCACCTCATCCAATATATGGATACAGGTCTATGTAAGTTGATCTAAAAAGAAATCAATGAACATTCAAATGGAAAAACAAACATTTTTGAATGGGGCAATCCCCCCTCCAGCCCCCAACTGGGGACCTATATCTCACCCCCCTCCTGTTAATTATATATACCAACTCTTAGATTGCACAATACTGGGAACATGGCATATTGCCCAGCTCTGGCAATACAATGATCTCATACCTCTGTCTACTGCTTTCCAGTCAATTAAAAGGTACAGGCATATAATGATGCAGACAAAATGAACAGTCTACTGATGTTACCAGATATATTAATAGCACTTGTTTATCTGGAAAGCCTAACTGGGTCATGACAGGCCTCTTTTCAGAGGAGACCTGTGGAGAAAAGCTCCACAGTTAATAGCTATTGTTGTTTATTATATGTTGCTGGAGGATTGCAGAATAAGAATTTGATTGTACATTGTGAAGCTGTCTCCAGTACAGGGTCTATATTTGAACACCGAACATTCAAAATTTTGAGTGTTCTAATATTGACCCATTTTCAGCGAATGCTGAAAATATCAAAGAAACAGAAAACCATTTTTTTTTCCTAGGGAAAGAATTTGGTTGTCCGTTTTTGTTGCTTCGATATTTTCAGCGCTGTGGTGGAAAGTTACAGGTCGGATTCAGGTAAGTGTGCGATTCTGTGGACGTGAGGGTTAGGGCGGGTTTGGTGAGTTAGGGTTAGGGTGCGGGTCGGGTAAGTGTGCGATTGTGTGGACATGAGGGTTAGGGCAGGGTAGGTGAGTTAGGGTTAGGGCGCAGGTGAGGTGACTGTGCGATAGTGACGGGACTTAGGGTTAGGGTTTGGGTTAAGGTAAGTGAATAGTTAGTGGTGTATGTATAGTTTAGTGTAGGGTTAGGTGTAAGAGTTTAGGTGTATGTGTGTGGATTGTTGTTTGTTTGGTGTTCTTGTGTTGTGTGTATGTGGTTTGGAACAGCAAATTTTTTCCCTAGGAAAAAATTTGCTGTTCTGCATGTTCGATGTTTTGAATTTTCGATTCATAGGGTTCGATATTAGAACACTCAAAATTTTGAACGTTCGGTGTTCTAATATAGACCCTCTAGTACATATGACAATAAAGCTCAATTGAATTGAATTGAATTGAATATTACATCATATGTAAATGTAAATTTGTCTGTGTCACAAGTGATAATTCAACAAAGGTGTTTAAAAAATACAGTATATATACATATACATACACACACACACACACACACACACACACACACATATATATATATATATATATATATATATATATATATATATATATATATATATATATATATATATATATCTATATATATATATATATATATATATATATATATATATATATGTATATATGGGTCCCCTTCAGATGGCTGAACTTTTAAAAGCTTGAATTTCATATGGCCAAGACCATATGATCGAACTTTTAAAAGTTCGAACAGTCTGAATGGGGATCTTCATAGAGTACAGAACGGGAAGATTTCCCTTTACCATAATGTAGTGCGATCTCGGAGTTGGTATATTTAAATGCGGGGTTGTGGGGGGTGCAGGGTGGCTTGCCCCCTCCTAGCTCTGTTTAGTTTTTTTTTGTTTATTTATTTATTTTTTTCACATTTTTGAACATTCAAATGTTTGATCATATGGTCTCTGCCATATGAAAGTCGAACATTTGGATGTTTAATTATGTGAAGTACACCTATATATATATATATATATATATATATATATATATATATATATATATATATATATATATATATATTTTTTTTTTTGTGTTTGTGTATGAGTGGGCAGAGTTTTGTCATGTATGTATGTTGATATGTTGTCCCCTGACATAAAAGCCAATCTGTCACACTTCTCCTTGTTTGCATTAAACAGTTTTTTTACAAATAGCATTTTGTCACTCTTCATTAGTCTGTGGATAGGTTATTTGATGTACACCATGCATAGGATGCACACTGTTCATTAAACGTTGCGACATAAGGACTAATTTTAAAGTATATACATTTTATATCTGCTGAGAAGAGGGTAGTCATTATGTAGAACTTGTCAGAAGCACTCTGTATATTTATCTGCAACTGATGCCTTCATTTCTGCTGCTGCTGGTTGTCAGGGTTGTTAGTTAAACTGCTCCAGCTGTTTGTGCATTGACATACTGAAAAGCATAGTACAAAGGCAGACGGTGCTGCTTTCCTTCTTTGGCCTGTCCTGTGAATCCCAGTTACAGGTGTTAGGGCAAATGAGCTGGCACTTTTAGAAGGTGAATACATGTGCTGAGAAAGTGCTTCTAGATGAGTATGTTGATCTGGATGTCACAAAAATGGTGTCGGGGTTATGAAGTGATGATAAGCTTGCTTTATATTTGGCATATTCTGATTCAAATATTTGAGAGCACTGGAAGCAGTGTTTTCCTTCACTGTGCCAGGCAGTGGCTTACCAGCCTTGTGAAATATGATAACCACAAACATTGTGAGGAGATTATGACATTAAAAGCAAAGATAAATCAACAAGCTCAAATAAAATATTTTAGAGCTATCTAATAATCTTAAGAAATGAAAGTAAGGAATGACAATGCATTAAAAAATGCAGCATGATCAATGTGATACCATTTGGGTTTGTTGCTTAGTCAGTAGTGACTTGTATCTGGAAGGAAATGTGAACATTCATTCATTTATTAATTGTTAACCGGGAAAGTCCAACTTAGAACAAAGCCAGTTTTCAGCAGAGGCCAGGGGAGAAATGCTCAGAAGCATGTCTTTGAAACCAGAGAACCTGGAGGAAATCCACATGAATGCAGGGAGGACATGCAGATTCTGCACAGAAGGCACTCCACTCTTGCTGTGAGGTGACAACACTACCACTGCACCGCTGTGCCATCCATCTAACGATAATGATGCCAGTGTGTGCACTGCTCAAAGGCAGGACATGAGTAATACCACCATTTCATTTTATAAAGACTTTTGTTGGGTTTAGACTCAGTGTCAGCTTCAAGTCATAGAAACAAAGAAAATAATGAGACCATGGAGAGGAACTAGTGGTGTCAACATACAGTGAGTATAGGGAGAAAAAAATCTCATTGGCATTCAGAAAGTGGGCATCATTCATTCCTCCAGGGACTTTATTTGCTGATAATGAAGTACTGAATTTGCCTAAATATAATTTCAATTCTGGCATGCTATGTTCTTAAACAATAAACTTAATTTTGTAAGCAGTTATTTATTTCAGTTATTTATACACAGTAAGCAGCTATTTCAGAATTTGGTAGTCTGTGACCATTAGGCTGTTTATGTTAACTTTATGCAGTAAATTACAGGATCTTGTTCCAAACAAGATGGCTACTGAGCGACATCTTCAGTTAGATGCTCTGCAGAGTGAGAGATTACTTAACAAGTACTTACTCTGAATATTTAATCTTTTTTACAGAAAAAAATCAGCATTCTGTAACTTACTCTTTGACTGAAAGTCAAAAATACTTAAAAATTAGAAAAATGTCTTCAGTGGAATAGCTTCTCTAAGCTGTTAATTTTTTGTATTCTCTTGATCTGCTGGGCTCCTCAAAGGCATCTCTTTCTAAAATGGTTACTATGAGAGAAATACAGCAAATCATTTTCTCTATTTGGGATCTTACTCTCAAAATGGATCACTTCCTAGACAAAGTAGAATACATACAAGAAAATTCTTCTAAACAAACTGAACTACTTAAAAATCCAGTTGAAAAACATTCCCTTCAAATAAATGGCATTGAAACATCTCTCAATGACATATATGGAAGAGGGAAAGAAAGAGTACTCATACACAGACCTTTAATAAATACATGCATGCATACATACATACAAATATTTAAAGCATGGGCATTAATGCCCTTCTAGCTTGCCAATATAGCAAAACACTTGTTCCCATAATAGGTATCCAGGTTGTTCTTAAAAATATATAAACTAGAACTTCCTTTAATGTAATTTCATAGTCTGTTCTATGCATCAGCTTCTCTGTCAGAGAACCCATTCGTACACTTCTCATTCCTACAGAATCTCCTACATAGGTTGTCTGATGATTCTCTAGTAATTTTTGCTAATTCCAAACATTGCCAGAGGTAGTTGTCACTAAATGGCCTATATACCTGAATAAGATCTCCTCTTAGATATCTGTAAGAGACACTGTACAAGTTCAGATATTTTAATCTTTCATAATAAACTATTTTCACATTCATGGATACCCTTGGTATATTTCTGTTGTACTCTTTCCAGTTTATTCATACTTGTTTTCTTATAGGGCTTCCATATTGTTATTCCATACTCAAGTTTGGGTCTAATGTAACTAACAAACAATGACTTCATTCAAAAGCCAAATACATGGTTAACATCAAAGTTAGAGGATTTGGAAAACAGTGAGAGAAGAAATAATATCTAAATTTTTAGACTCACTAAGAAAATAGAATGTATTGCTATGATAGCTTTTCTTGCTACTTTGATATCACAAATAATAAATCTTCAGGAAGGATTATCATATGGAATCAAAGGAGCAAACTAAGGAAAAGGTAAAAACATCTCTACTAATCTGAACTTTGGTGCTAGACCTATAATTGTTAAATTCATGTATTTTCTTAACAAAGAACTTGTGCTTAAAACTGCCTGGTCAAGATCCCAATTACAATAGCTCACTCTACAGTAAGATTTGACAATTATTATGCTAAAAATTTTAGAGGAAAGAAGAAAATTATTGGCCATCAATTAAATCCTTGAAAGAGGACAACATCAAAGTGCATTTGTTAAAGCTCAGAAGATTAAAACTTTTTCTTACCACTGGTCTGAGAAATCAAAAGAAACTATGTCTTTTTTTAAAACTAAAAATGTCATCCCTAATTGAAACACTATGGATTGGTCCTACTCTTCACTGCAAAGATGTACTAGCAAGACTGGTTGGACTGAAACGTCAAGTAAAAAAAAATCTTATTTCTTCAGCAGGAAACAATAAAAACAGAAAAGAATACCTGATACAAATACAACCAGTACTTGACATCATTAATATTCAATAAACTCATTTTAATAGTGTAATTATCTCATTACATTGGGTTCATGTCCATTATATTTTGATTCTAACACATTCTTTCTTAACACATGAGGAAAGATAAGCATCTTAAATACTTCACCATCTCACTCTGTTTTTACTCATACATATATAGACGTTAAACATACATTTACTTAATTACAGTTCAAAATTTAAATAAATTATTTCACATAATTTGTTTAGATAGACTAAATATGTTTAATTTCTTTGCATAGTGAGCAAGTATTGGATGTTTGTTTAGTATACCCATGGTTTACTTTTGATGAGAAGTTGATCAAAAACATTTGTTATGAGTTTAAAAGATAGTAATAGACACTTTCATAATTCTTCTCTTTCTATCTATATATCACTTGTTTGGTGTCATTTTTGTAAACCGGTGGTTTTGGTTTATATGGTAAAGCATTCATTAATTTAGTGTTGTTTGAGGCTCAGCTGTTAAAAATGTTATTGAATGCTAAAGCCATCTTGGCTTCCAGTTACATTAACACTTTCAGCAAATGCTCTCAAATAACAGTATTTAAAATGACTTTGATGATCTTGCATAAGTATTCAAAGTTACTTTCTGTTCATACTTCTTATTTTTTATTCAGTTTTAGTCTCAGAACTTGGGTTTTCACATCAAATGCATTTTCATATCTTACGTAACACTTAGAATATAGGACAAAGCATAATTATGCCATGCCATTTTATGTTATGTTTATTCCTGATTTAAAAATCAGAAATTGACTTACAAAATAACTAGTGCATTTGCGCTTCAGTGAAATGGACTAAATATAGGGAAAATGTATTGTTATAGTTTAGCAATGTAAATTTTAATTTATTTTAGGTTTGATGACCGGGGAAGTCCACTGGGCCAAGAAAAGCCCATATTCAGTGGTAGCCCGGGGAGAAAAGCACCAACCTATTAGAGTTAACAATTTAAATTACAAATTGCATGTTACAATTAAAAAACAAAGCTTTGTACAATATTGTTACCTATTGCAAGCTGCAAAGGAAAAGAGAAAAAAAAATGATTTGTGCAGAACATTTACTGACATTTCAGAATGTGTAATAAAGTATGCAATGAGCTCTAGTGAGTTAAACATTTAAATACAAGGTAGCTAGATCATAGTGGTGGGTAAAAGTGATTATATGCACAGAGTTATTTGAGAGAGGAGAGCTCTTTATGAGTTGATATAAAGCTACTAGTTTTTTTTAGTTTAGGTGGATTATAATGCATAGAGAGAGTACAGAGAAAAAGTTATGTTGGGGCATGGCAAGGGCATTTCCATCTGGCTGATAGGTGAGATTGTAGTTGGGATTTGGAATTGTTATGGTTAGGAAGGCTGAGAAGGAGGGCGGAGTTCCATTGTTTGGCTATGGAGTAAGAGAGAAGTAGCTGGCCTGGGGGACGAGAAGGTTTATGGACTTAAAGGAGGTTTTGGTTTATAGATCTGAGTTGGCATTTGGGTTTATAGGGTTTTAAGGATGTAGCAAGAGAAGGGCAGTTATCTGACTTATAGATATGTTTGTGGGCAATGGTGAGTTGTAGGTAACTGAGGTAGTTGGGGAGTTCAAGGCAATTGAGGGTGTGGAGGGTGTGGCAGTGGTGGAAAGAGTTTTTAGAATTGGTTGCAAATTTGCAGAATTTGTGTTAGCAGGATTCGAGTTTGGTTTGTAAGCCGATGTGTAGGTTTGTGAATAGACGGACACCATACATCAGGGAGGGGAGCAAGAAAGTAGAAGCTAGGGTTTGACAGATAGAGGGGCTGAGGTAGTGGTTGTGTCTGTAGAGAAGACCTATCTTTTGGTGGGTTTTTTTTGATAGCGAAGTAGATGTAGGTGTCAAATTTTAGTTCTTCATCAATGATGATGCAGAGAAGTTTAGTGGTGGGGACATTTGCGAGGGGGGGTGTTGTTTTGAATATGTATGGTGAATGAGGTTTTACCAATAGTGGAGTTTTTGCTGGGGGAGAAGATCATTAGTTTGGTTTTATTTGCATTCAGGGATAGGGGGTTGGACTGCATCCAGTTTTTTGTTCTGGAGAAGGCTAATTGGGTTTTTGCTAGGAGCTCACAAGGTGAGAAAGTTGAGCAGATGATGGTTGAGTCATCTCCATATTGGATAACAGATGAGTCTAAGATAGAGTGGTAAAAGTTGTTAATAAACAGGTTAAAGAATATAGGGCCAAAAACTGAATCTTGAGGGACACCTGTGGGTGTAGGAAGGAAGGAGGAGGTTGAAGTTTTCCATTGGACTGCTTGATGGTGGTTTGACAGGTAGCTGGAAAACCAGGCTATGGTAGGGAAAGAGAGGTGTAGCGTGGAGAGCTGTGATAAGAGAAGGCTGTGGGAGATGGTGTCAAAGGCTTTTGACAAATCTAAGAATAGTGTAGATACAAATTTGCCAGAGTCATGCTCTGAATTGATAGTTTCCAGAAAGGAAAGAAGGGCAGTCATGGTGGAATGGCTGGGGTGGAAGAGGAGATTATTTTGGGTTAGGTGCATCATTAGTTGTGCATGGATGGTTTTCCCTAGAATTTTAGACAGAGGGGAAAGGATGGCAATAGGCCTGAAGTTGGTGATGTCGGTATTATTTCCACCTTTGTGGAGGGGGATGATGTAGGCCTGATGCCAGATGGAGGAGACATAAGAGACATAAGATTATAGTATGGATGTATTTATAAGTATGGAGATGGGGAAGGTGATGTGGTCTGCAGTTTGGGGAAGGCTGGCGAAAGATTGTCTGGTGCATTGTGGCAAGGTTTGAGTTTGAGTAGAAGTCTTTTTATAGTGCCAATGGGAATGGGATTAAGGTAGAAAGGTGAGGAGGGGGTTGTCTGGATGGAGAGAAGGGTGTGGAGGGAGGGTATGGGGTTAGAGGAGGGGGGTGGGAAGGAGTTGGATAGTTTGGCTATGCAGTCTATGAAGAAAGAGTTGAACTGCGAGGCAGTATCAAGGTCGGAGAGGGTGGGATTGGGACAGGGGTTTTCTTTATTATCAGGGTGTAATATTGATGAGATGGAGTCCCAGAATTTTTTGGGGTTTCTAGTGTGCAAGGACTGGAGTTTGGAATAGTGAGCTTTGTGATTTTTAATAATTAGCTTTTTTGTGTAGTTACTGAGTTGCTTAAATTCAAGGAGGGAGTTTGTGTTTTTGGTATTTTTTCCATTCTTTGTCCCTTTGTCACATGGCAGTTTTGTTTTCTCTTGATAAGCATGGGCAGGGGGTGATTTTGATGCATTTGGTTCTTAGGGGGGGCCAGCTGGTTAAGGAGGGTTAGGAAAGAATGTTTAAATTAGGAGACGGCTTCATGTAGAGGGAGAGTTTTTAGAGGGGACCAGTCAATGTACTTTAGGAATTCTGAGAAAGTTTTGGGGATTGACAGATGAGAGGTTGTGGGTTTGAATGTAGTAGTGTTGTTCTTGTAATAGTATTGTGTGTTGGTCAGCGAAAGCAGATAAGTGATCACTGAGAGGATCAGGTATTATTCTGGATTTGGTGATGTGATTAGGGTGTGTTGCAAGGATCCAGTCAATAATGGCACCAGAGATGCCATCTTTATTTGGTCTGGTTGGTGAGTGAATTAGTTGGGTGAAATTGTATAGGTTGATAGTATGGGAAGGGGCATCACAGTTAAAAGTGGCCCAGTTGATATTGGTGTTGCTTAGGATATAGGTTTCATTATTTATGTGAGAGGAGAACCAGGACAGTATGTTCTCAAGTGTTGTGATGTTATCACCAGGGGGAATATAGAGGGAAGTGATACATGTGGATTTGTGGTTGTTTATTTTTAATAACCCTATTGGCAAAGGTTGGAATTGTATTGCTATTTGAATTGAGCTACACTCATTGAGGAAGTTTCACTTGACTATATTTGACAACTTTTATGCTTTTGGAAGAGATTACTCTTTAGACTTTATTAATTGATATAATAACTTCTTATACTAATACCCCCTACAGTCATTCACATAAACATACATGAACACATGCATGTGCATACTCACATACACATACACTCACACACAGTACATTTTCTAGAATAAAATTGGAAATTGTAAAAGGCTTCTTATGTAGTCACTTTTTTCTATATTTCAAAAGACAGTAAGATGCTTGACATATAGCTAAATGCTGTAACATGATATATATCTTCAACATGTCTAGAAAATCAAAAAGTGATGTATGTATTATTATATGTTTTAATTTAGAAGAGTATATGATAAACTGTGACATTTTCCCTGGGATACTTAAATAATAGTAAAAATAGAAGTTAATGGAAAACAGGAAAATCAAATAACTTGTATAAAACTATTACAACTTAGAAAATGATGTTGTAAATACTTTACTGGTTCACACATAGTTTAAAGAATAGATGGTTGGCCGATGTCAGTCAAATGCTGACTAGATGATGAATGTCTTTAACTAGGGCAGATTACATCAGGACTTTTATGCAGGTTAATCTTAGTAAGAAAATGTTTGATTAGTAATTTTACCTGATGAATATTATGTTTGTATATTATGCAGTTACTTTAAATATTGATAAGACAACATGATAAGCGTTTGTCTAGCTTTGCTAATTGTTAATTCTTATTTAATGTTCTTTTCAATGTGACTTTACACATTTTGAATTTATTTTGCAGATATTTTTATTGTTTATGATGCCCTCATTTTTGTAGTTACTTATTTAAATATAATCAATATCAAATCAAATAACTGATATAGATTTAATTGGATACATATACTAGTTTGGTAAATCTTTTCATCTAATCTCAAGGATAAAGCTCATATCAGTTATATTCAATATATTATAATAATGAATATTGGAAGAAGAAGAAATGGTGTAATTTTGTATAGTAACAGTGGAAGTCAATACATGTTTGTATAAGATTATATTTTGTCTCTTATTTGAATATTCCAGTGAATCTATGGGTTTTCTGCATTATTTATATGCCTTGAACAAATTCAGCCCTGTGAGATAATAGCATGTGTAGTGTTTACATATAGCCTCATCAACCTCAACTGATTGCATGCAGCCAAGTTAACAATATTCATATTGATATATAGAATGTTCCTTTCATATATTCTCCCAACAATACATTAAAATGTTGAAAAATATTCAGATCTATAAATGGAAAATTAAAATATACTATTGTTATGTAATATTTTATATTCAGAAACAAACTATAAAATATATTTTTGCATCAGATAACATATTAGACCAATTTGAGGTAATAGCTATGATACTGGTCTTAGAGTTTAACAGTATCCAACAGAGTTTAGCAGTATCTAATATACACTATTTGAAGTATTTACCAAAACACAAATTGTACTTGTATTTTGAATTAATTATATTATTGCATATATAGTTTTATAATTATGACTGATCTAATTTTAATACCATCTTAAGTACTAACATGTTTTTGAACTTCATAGGTATACATCTTAATGTAATTTAGAAACCTCTTAATATTTTACATTTCACTTAGATTTAATCAAGAGGATATTTTTATTATTGATATATGTAGGCATCTTTCTTATATACACTATTCTTTATGTGCAACTTGATTGATAGTTGGTTTAAAGACTTAGGGATAGTTTGACTAGTTTATAAAATTAAACTAAGAACCTTTGGCTGTAGAATTTTTAAGTGTTTATTCATAGGCACATTGAAAACAAGCATATTGATTTCTCTTCTATGTGTATGTGTTGAACTCAATTAAAACATTGCTTACTCTTTCTAACAATCACTATGTCAAAACTAAGATTACTCTTTCTTTCTATCACTATGTCAGAACTAAGAATAATATTTATTACAGGCATTGTATTGAGATTGTTTCATATAGTTTATTAAAATGTTTTTAATTCTGTTTTGAATACAGATGTAATCTATACATTTGTATCATTAATCATTAAAGGAATACATAATTTAAAAGGGAACACTAATTTTTTTTTAAAACAAATAAAACTCAAGTTATCTTCCTTTAGGAAACATGCATATTTCAGATTAAATTAATAAATTATATCTTTGCAACTATGACATTTTGGCTTATTCCTGTTTTATACATAGAAGAGGTGTTTTTTGGAAACAAATGTTATCTTGCCAAAACCCCTATTTAAGTATAGTGAAAATTAGATTATATTTACTATGGCTATAATCAATTTTCAAAATAGAATTTACATTCTTTCCAATATGTATTGGATACCTGTTATAGGAGCTATAAAAGAAAATCTAAATGTGTTAATAACACTTATGAAAAGTAGTTTAATTCCTAGTGGAGATTTCAAATTGTATTCTGACAAAAGTGATTGCAGTGCTCAAAAAAATTGCAAAAAAAGCTTCAGCCAAAACACTGATGAGTCATGTAAATATTCTACAATTAAAAGATCTTTATAACATTAAAGATGCTGAGTCATTGTTATTTACATATTACTCTCGTGTTTTTGGCACTCTTTCAAAAACATAGCTTTTATTTAAATGATTTCTTATCAAAATTTAGCAATTTTAACATTGCATTTTGTGATCATAATGCTCAAAAATTTTATTTAATAACTAATTCAAATATTATAACAATAATTACAATAATTCCAGGATATATAGTTAGATGAAAATAATTTCATTCTTGGTTTAATAATGAATTAGAATTGTTTGCTGTTAACTAATCATAATGAAGAAACTAATACAATTAGTTTATGGGCTACCTTTAAGTCTTTTATTTATGGGAACATTTTAGGTTGGTGTGAAAATAAATGAAAAGAATGGAACAAAGAATTATTAGAAATATAAATCAAATTATGATCTACTAAGAACATTTCAAGAAAAGGGATGAAACACTTTAAAAGCAGTTAAGCATTTTTTAAATGATTACCAACTGATCTTAGAACATAAAACTGATATTGCTTTAGAAAAAAAAACTTAACTTTTTTGTGACGAATGTTAGAGGAATGCATAACTTAATTAGAAAATTGAATTTAATTACAAGATCAAATGAAATACAAGGTTTAAAATATTCAGAAAATAAAATGCTAACACAATCTTCAGATTTTTTGCAAGAATTCATGTCATAGTATAATATGTTAAATTCTAATAGTACCTCTGTTAAGAATGATAAGGTCAATGTTTCTAACGTTTTAAATTTTTAATAATAGTACAAAGAAATTTTCTAATTGAAAGGTAGATAGTTTATATAAACCTATCAGTATAACAGAGATTAAACTCAAACTTAAAAAAATAATATTAAAATAAAGTACTAGGTAGAGATGGAATTTCTCTTGAAATTTATAAATATATTTCTTGAGGATTTCTGCAAATTTTACATGGAATATTTCTATAATACAGCAGTTTAATATAATCCTTCCTTCCTGGGAAAATTATTCTATTTCTCCAATATTAAAACAGGTTAAATATTCACTGGAATGCTCCTATTATAGACCTATTTCCCTCTTAAATGCTGATTATAAATGTACTTCCATGTTTGTAGAATGATTAAAAACTCACATTCTAGACTTAGTAAATTATGATCAAACTAGCTTTGTTTTAAAGAGACATTCCCAAGACAATATTAAATGAATTTTAACTCTACTTGATTATACTAATCTAAAAAATATGAAGCTACTATTATTTTATTATATTAGATGTAGAAAGAGGATATGATTCTATACTTTTGCATTACTTATTTATAGTGCTTGAAGTTTTTGGCTTTAATAATGGGTTTATTAATTTAACAAGAAATCTTTATACTAATAATGTCATTTATGTTAAAACTGGATTCTTGTATCTCAAACTATTAATATTAGTAAGTGAACTAAGCAAAGTTGCCCTGTATCTTCTTTACTATTTGCTTTAGTGATGGAACCACTTGCTGAAGCAATTATACAAAATGTTAATATCACTGGTACCTCAATAAGTCATAGTTATAATTCAAAATATTTTCTTTTTTGAAGATGACCTTCTATTAAATATTGATGACTCAGCTATTTATTTAAATGTCTTAAAACAAAGTTAATAGTTATAAATCAGTTAGCAAAGTATCAGTTGATTAATTTAATTTGAAAAGTAATAGGAAATTTAATATTTGGGAGTACTAATCATACCTCTCAACCTCATAGCATAAGAAATCTGTACAAAGCCTGGGCAAAGAACCCAAAATAGGAACAAATTTTAAATATTGCTCCTATAAATGTAGAAAATTGATAGAATGATGATTTTGCATTAGTATATATTTTTGGAAGGATATGAAGTCTGAAATTCATATATCGGTCATTATTTAGTATTATTTACTAACTTTGGTCTTCAAGGATTTGCCAGAAAACCACAAATTTTATAGGTTCATAGGTTGTTACTAGGCTATCACCCCTAGGGCCTATACAAGCCTAGCCATAACAATTTCTTGGCTATTTCTTCTCACAATATTTACTTCCCTGGACCCCTGTCTAGCAGGGCAACTGATGTGATCCCTGGGGTGAATTTCCTATCTCCCATCCAATCATCAAGGTTACTTTTGAAGAGGGCCAAAGAGTCACTCTGCTTGAGATGTATGGGCAGTCTATTCCAGAGTCTGGGGAGTCTCTGGGTCAGGAACCTATCCCTCCAGCATGTTTTGTTCATTGTGATGACAATGTTTAGATCCCTGGAGTGTGTGGCTCTGAGGGATTGGGATTTCTTTAAGTGTAGCATGTCCAGCAGCTCTGGGTTTGACATGGCCTTGTATGTTAAGCAGAGATCGCCTCTGAGTAGACAATATGTGACAGAGTATAGCTGGAGTTTTTTTAGATGGTCAGCATAGGGCATCTGCTTTTTTGCCCGTGATTCCTTCAGTGCAGCCTTTCCAGTTGTTGCAGATGTCTTGAGAGGTACATACCAAATGGGGCATTGTATTCTATAATGGGTCTAATGAGGGATGAGTACTGTGGGACAATGACCTACTTTTTTCTGGATGAAAAGCCCTTAGTGATGAGATGTGCCACATAGAAGGATTTCCTGACTATTGTGGTGATGTGGTTATCAAAGGTGAGACCACTGTCCACCTGTGTTCCTAAGTCTTTTATCACACTTTCAGTGTTTAGTGTGCTGCCACATATGTGGTAATTCATGGGTACATGTTTTTTCCCAAAGGGGATAACTATACATTTCTTGGCATTGAGTTTGAGCCCATGGCTATGGCACCAAGCATCTGTTTCTGTAAGGCCCTTTTGTAGAATATCCACATAATTTGTGGATTCAATAATGATTCCCAGTTTGCAATCATCTGCAAAATTTGTTAGCCAGAGTCCCTTAGTGTTGGCCTGTACTTCAGAGAAGGAGATGCCAATTAAGAGCAGTCCCAGGACTGAACCATGAGGTACTCCAATTGTTACTTGTCTGGAGCTGGGTTTGGCGTTGGCTACTTTTACATTGTGGGTTCTGGCAGTAAGCCAGTTGGCAACCCATCGAGTGATGTAGAGATTAATGGCCAGCTTAGTAAGTTTATCTATGATTCCAGAGTGGGGGATGGTGTTGAAGGCCTTGGCAAGGCTGTGTGGACCGCCTTACCCTTCAATCAGGTTCAGGAGACAAGATCGGCCCTTAACAAACCCAAACTGGGTGGGGTCCAGTGTTTGAAGGTTGCCAATGTCTTTGTTTATAAGTTCCATGATAATATGTTCCATGGCTTTGCAGATCAGGCTCGTCAGACTGATGGGGCGGTAGTTCCCAGGACCCAAGGTGGATCCCCCCTTGTGGAGTGGGATATTTGTAGCTGTGCGCCACTCAGTGGGCATGAAGCTTGAGGTGAGGCTATGATTAAACCTGACACTTAGGTGAGGTGCCACTTCATTTTGTAGTTCATGTAGTACACAGCCTGGGATGTTGTCTGGTCCATGGATGCTGTATTCTTAGCTTTGGAGACTGTGGTTTTTACCTGTGTGGCCATTATTACCAGAATTTGGCAATCTTTCAGTATTGAGATAGGCCCTTTAGGGGGTGAGGGGGGTGAAGTTAGCACTGAATTGATCTGCCAGGATATTGGCAATATCCTTGGGATCAGTATATTTAATGCCATTCTGTTGTAGCTCAGAACAGATCAGAGCATTGCCATTTCGATTCTTGACATAGCTATAGAATGCCTTGTGGTTGTCATTGGAATCTTTGGCAATTTTATTTTTGTGACTAGCTTTGGAGGATTTTATAAGGGATCTCAGCTTCTTACTGAGGCGGGCAAGGGAGTTTTTTGCATCCTGGGATTTTCCTCTTTTCTGCAACAGTTTCTTTGTTTTGTTGAAAAGTTTATTTATGGCAGGGGACAACCAGATTGGCTTCTTTTTTTTTGGAGGAGAGCGTCTTGGTTCTATTTGGGATAGCACAATTCATGCATGAGTGGATGTGGTACAGTGCCTTAGTGTAGAATTCAGCAGTTGAACTTTCAGTTCACGTCTGCATGGTTGTCATGAAGTTTGTCACTTCTGACTTGAGTAGCATGAAGTTGGCTTTGGAGAAGTTTTTTTACAGAGGTTTCCTTACTGGGGGATGGGGAGGCATGTGGATGTCAAGGGTGATTAGCTTATGGTCAGACCTGACCAACGAGGGAGTGACCATAGGTGTGGAGGATCAATTTCCAATTCTGGTAATGACCAGGTCTAGGGTATTGGAGCCTCTGGTGGGACTATGGATTAGTTGATCCAGAGCATTGGAATTTATGAATTTCAAGAACCATTGGGCAAAGGTGTTGGTACACGAGTAGTTTTCCCAGTTAATGGCAGGTTAGTTGAAATTACCCAGTATAGGGTGTTTGATTGTATCTTAATATTTTCCAGTATGTTTAGAAAGGTGTAGTGAGAATCTTGGGGCATGGTGGGGATCTGTAGCAAGCTACAATTTGGATTGCAATCTAACCTGGTGTTAATTGCAACTGGAGAATTTCAGATGCATTTTATGAGGGACAGACAAAAAATAAGTCTAAAACATTTGCACATTCTGCAAAAATCTGGAAAGTTTGGAGGTAAGGAACTAATTAGACATCATTTAGAGGATATTAAAATATAAAATTATGAAATTGTACTTATATATCTTATTACAAATTTGAATACTTTTTTTGTTTGAAATTAAATTATATCTTATCAAAATGGCTCTTCTGCCTAAAATATTATATTTAGTTCATAACCTTTATACCAAATAAACACCAATTAATAATAATTAAAAATGAAACTTTTAAAATGTTCATAGTTAAAAAAACATAGAATAGCTTATGCAGACTGTCTAAGATATTGAAATAAATGTGGCTTAAAATGTCCTGATATTGAAACCTACTGTTTTGCTTCTATCTTAAAAATATAACACATTCGCCAAATTCCTCATATAAAGTAAACTGGAAAAAATTACACTTAGTTTTAATAAATGAGAAAACAAACTAAAAGTTTTTGAATATCCAGTAACAATCACTGGTAATAAAATGTGGATAATTTTATCTAATTTGTGCAATATAGTGTAAAAAATCCAAAAGAGATTCCTAGAGTTGAAAAAAGAATGTTTTTATTTCATTTTTGCACATCAAAAAGTTTCATAGAAGGAGCTAATAAGTTAAAAATGGATAACTGGG
Organism: Protopterus annectens; assembly: GCF_019279795.1. Taxonomy (NCBI): domain Eukaryota; kingdom Metazoa; phylum Chordata; order Ceratodontiformes; family Protopteridae; genus Protopterus; species Protopterus annectens. The sequence continues at coordinate 85,845,270 of NC_056742.1, forward strand.
GAAGTCAATTACTTATTGGGGATTTTTTTTTTCAAAGGTTTTCAATTTATGCTAACAGATTCGATTTTGAAGAATTTAGTTTAGAAAAGAAAGAAGACTGGTTAATACTCCATGGCATTAAACAGTTTTTACAGATGCAATTGATTATCCACAATCAATAGAGCCACCTAAATTCTTACAATATTTGTATAAGATTGTTTGTGACAATAAGATCAGCGATCATATTTTATCAAATTTAAATAATCGTCTTTTAGAATATAAAGCTGATTTAAATTTTAAATTTTGAAAATTTTTGTATCAAAATGAGTAAAACTATTCAATGGATCAAATAAATATTTGACTCTTGAATCAATTTCCAGAGCATCTAGATCTCCTTTCTGGAAAATTTATACATGTAAAGCTGTTCATATTGCATTTTTTACACCAAATAAATTGAATAAAAAAATTAAAAATAATATATGTAAATGTTGAAGGTATAATCTGAAGAGAAGTTAAATCAAGAACATATTATGTATTGTTGCTTAGAACATTCCAGTATTTGGAACAATTTTTGGGGTCTTACTGAAATATATGGTTAGATAGTTTTCATCTGTCTAGAAATATAATTCTTTAAGTTTCATCTGTCTAGAAATATAATTCTTCATAATAATCATATTCCTTTCTCTAAATTGGCCCTACGCATGAGTGCGTGTGTGTGTTCCTTCTGTGGAAGGTTGGGTACCAGGCTGGCAACTCAACACTGTAAAACTCCACTGCCAATCATGAGCGGACAGGTGATCCACTGTGGTGATCCCTAACTGGTAAAAGACGAAAGACGAAGAAGGAGAAGGTTAACATACCAAAATCCATTATCATGTAGAATCTTAGCTTGTGTTAGAAAAGCATTTACAAGGAAATGGTCAATTCCTGATCCACCAACTTTCTTTATATGACTTTGTTATAATATTAAGACTAACTCATGATACAGAAATTAGCTGAATTAAACCTGAGACTGGGCATAATTTATCAAATTTTAAATTTTAGTCCAAAATATCAGATATTCTAATAAAATCACACTATTAATCTAATCATATTTTGTTAAATTTTCTAAGGAAATTTCTATTTCTTTTTAATTTATCAATTTACTAATTTGATTATATATTTTATCAGTTGTCTTAAGCTTTACTTTATTTATAATTTTACAAGAGCAATTAGAAGCCCAATGCAATTTGTACATGTTGTAAATAGTTATTTTGTTTTGGTTATTTGTTATTTTCGTCTTAGAAAAGCATGCATACCGAAACCTTAATTGATATTTTGAAATCTAATAATACATTGTATTGATTATTTATTTATGACATTTTCAAAGTTAGATTTTTGATTTTCTCATCATATATTTTATATATATGTGTGTGTGTGTGTGTGTGTGTGTGTGTGTGTGTGTGTATATATACATATTTTTTTTTTGGAAAAAATATTACAAGATCTTGTGTTGCTCCTACTTGCTGTACAACTAGAATTGGGCCAGACATGGCTTTAAGTATCAAGAACAGATCCTTACTAAATATTTTGCTGTATAAAAAGGAAGGATACAAAGAAAAATGATAGCTTCTGTAGACTGTCAGTGCACCTCATATACTCTTTTTGTTGGTTAATAAATATTCAAGTCTGTCTTAAATGATCATGTAATCAAATATACATTTCTCAGAAAAAGAGGCTATGAGTGAAGTGAGAGAGAGAGAGAACCCCCCCCCCCCATGCTATGCATGGGTCTTTGGCTCATACGCATTTAACTAATGTAAGATCTATTGAGGTTGCACAACTTCAGGTGAAGTTGACCAGTATCAGCAATGAGATCTGTGAATTAAGAGAGACTCAGATGATTGTCTCAATGCCATCCATCTCTGAACTTTCTTGAGCATATCAAGCATCTTATTTATTTGTAACCAGCAGAAAGTTTCATTATACTCAATAACTGGCACTGTTGAAGATATGTTAAATGTTTACAGTGTTTCCTCATTCTCTTTTTGGTTATGCTTTTAGGTATGGATTATGCTGCAGAGTAGTTAATTCTGACTTTGGCTGGAATATAGTCATGAAAGCTTAAGTTGTTGTTTAAAATGATTCCTAATTTTTTCTTTATCCAGTTTTAGTATCTCCATGTTAATGTCATAATCCAAGTATATACATTTCATGAATTTGAAATACTATATTTAGTGACACGAGAGTTAACTATTGTTGCACAAAGTAATATTTTTTTTGAAGTGTTGTAATGCATGTTTGTTTCCTTAACAAAGGTAATTGGCTCAGTTTATGGATAGCGGCATATTTTGATAACTATAGTTTACCACATGAAATGATAACTGAAAAAAATAGACTAAATATTAATGGTCCCAACAATGAGTCCTAAGGAATTTCACTGGATTCCATAGTAAGCTTAGTTAGGTAACCTCTTATTCTTGTTTTTAAGTCTCACTTTCAAAGTAGGCTACAAAACTGTTAACACTCAGCTGAGCAAGTTATCATATTACTACTACACATCCTTTTTTTCTCCATATCATCGTTTTCTTTATATTATGGTTTACTTTTTCTTCATAATATTTAATTTCTACATTCACATATTCTTTGTCTCTTTTTCTTATACTCGTCATTTCCCAAAATTTTCTGTGCTTTATATTTAAACACTCAAACAATTAAATTCTGATTTTCTTCCTTTACCCACTTTAATACTTCAATTTCTTTTATCAACCCTTCCCACTGATTCATAATAACATCCTTTTCCCCAAATTTTATTACTAGCAAAGATATTTCATTCATTGAAAAACACACACGTTGTTTTCACCACATCACCCAGTCCCTTACTTTTAACTTTATACAAGGTCATTCCCGTTTCCTTTAAACATCCATTCAGACAAACTAACAGTTCTCAAGTCAATATTTTGCATATTTTGCTCTTAGCAACTGCAACTCTATCGTCTGTGTATATAAAAAAAAAAACAGTATTAGAACCTCCTTTTGCATCACATATCTAGCATCTTTCATGTTATAAGTTACTTCATTTTCTATCACATTAATCTCCAACGCAGACAATAGTCCACTCATGGGACATCCTTGTCTTATACCACACTTCATGCATATTTCTTTACTCGGCCACACTTTAACTAACATTTTCCTGGTATTATTCTGATATGCTAACATAAGTACACAACTATTTCTATTACATATTCCATACTTTTCCATAACATTCCAGGAAGCATCATGTCTCACTGTATCAAATGCCTTACTAGTATCATCTATAAAAAGTTTCATACCTTCCTTTTATTTATGAAATCATCCATAATTGTTCACATAACCAGTAATGATTCTTGACATCCCTTCCCTTTTATACCATATATACTTTTCTCCATAATATCCCGCATCCTTTTTTCCATTGTCCTCTTTCTTATTCCAATAAACATTTTACAATCTGTATTATTTACCATGATTGGTCTCCAATTTTTTTTTTTATTTTACTCTTCTCATCGTTATTCCATATAATATCCCATTGCATAACTCTTCATAACAAAAAAAGTTTCCTTCAACCATTCAATCAAAATGTTTACCAAATACCCTCCTTGCCAGTTTATCAATTTATCAATTCATGTACATTCCATACCCTATAGCATCTGGGCCTTACTCTGAATCAACATTTACTTTCCAAGTATTTTATCTAATTCACTAATATCAATTTCATTTTTTCACATTCTTCCTTAACTTGTTCTGCAAAATTCTCTCTTATTTTCCTTGTGTTGTACTACAATACTCATAATTTGCCCTTGTGTTCTTTTTTACACCCCTTTTATATTTTCAATTTCTCTTGTACTAATCTTCTCCTTTTCTATTTCACTCAAATATGCAGATACCTCAATAGCCTATAAGAGACAGAAAAAAGGAATAGAGTTTTGAGGTGGTATGCGTAAGTCATGTTACTTACGCCCTGTATTCTTTTAGTGAGGAACGTATGTAGACATTTGGTTTTTGGATATGCCTGGTTAGGTACATTTGAAATTAGGCATTGTACTCAATGACACATCTGATGAATGCCATATACAGTGGAGCAATGACTTCCTCGGACATAGATGCCATACCTTTGTTTATAAGCTGCACACCATGGAATGATTCCTCACTACTGTAGACAAGTGATGGTCAAATGGCAAATTACTATGTATGTTTCCAAGTACCCAGCTACTGGTTCAACTCTTAGGGATGTGTTGTCAATATAACATTTACCAGGGGGTGGATGATTTCTCATATTATACTGTTATGCATTTCTTGGCATTTAGTTTTAATCCATGGCTCTGGCACCAATTGTTTGTCTGTGTCAGCCCTTCCTGGAGAACATTTGTGTCAGTGGGCTATTCGATTACTGTTTCTAATTTGCAGACATCTGCAAATTTAATTAGACAAAGGCGGATGCCATTTCTGATATCTACATCATTCCAATAGACTCACTCACTTCATTTTCCATTGAGATGGCTAAATGTTGCTCACTTGTATCATCCACTATACAGGAATATTTATCTGTATTCTGATTCTCCATGCTGAATAAATATTTCTTCAAATTCTCATTATCCACCTCCAAAATCTCCATAGCTTTTCTCTCCAACTCTGTGCTACTCCTTCTTTTAGACCTTGTCATTGCTGCTGTAGCAGCCCTACATCACTATCTAGCAGCTCCAAAGAGAACAGAATAGAGGAAAGACCCCCCCCCCCCCAGTGTCCTAGACATATTTCATCTGGTAGTACAGATATCACTTCTGGTCTCTCCTGAAAAGAGGGCATTAGCCTAGTGGGACTAACATGATCAACAAAGAGCAAATAAATATATTTAGCCTGAATTGCTATATATAGTAATGAAAATAAATATATTAGCAATTGTGTTGAATGACGTAAACAGATAAGATGCCATAAATACTTGAATAACAAAGGCAATTATCAAGTGAACACATGTACTGGGAATAAAAAAAAAAAGTATCACTGGGATTCCTAGAGTAGCACTGAGCAGATCCACTGAAACATCACAAAGCTAGTTGTGAGTGTAACAAAGAAGTTCCAAGCAGACAAACAGTGTAACAAACATAGCAGCATTATATAAGTATACCAGAGGAACAGTGCTATATTTGTATCATGTTGAAAACATGCATGACCTCACAGCAAAGTAGTATAATCATTTCTACACAGTGCTGCAGCATACTATCACATCTGAAGCACAGTGGAACATGTAAAGCAACATAGGAAAGTATACTGGCCAAAATGGAAAATGAGATGGGTATGTACACCACAGTCGCCACATTGCTCATCATATAAATGGGCAGGAAAAGGGATAGATGGGAATGTAGGAAAGAAGGGTACAGCAAGCAAAGGTAAAATCTAACAGTCTTCATGGAATGGCTTGCTTATTTCCCCTTTTCCATTATTAAAAGGGAAGGGTAGATTTGAAGGATATTGAGATATGGCTTTGGGAAGAATATAGGAAATGTGGGTGAAGGGCAATTATCAGATGTGGGCAGACAGATATGGAATATGCAGACAGACAGACAGACAGACAGGGACAGTGAACAAAAAAAAGGTGGGCTGAGCACCTACAGAAAAAGATTTGACAGCTGGTGATGGGGAGCACTGACAATGACTAAGGTATGGGGAAGGACCCCGTAAGGAAGGGTACTGCTAGGAAGTGGTAAGATGAGCTGTTTGTATAAGCCAATCAGGTGTGGAGTTCCTATATGAAAAAAAAACTCTGGAAATTTAGCAACTTCACAATATTTTCTCAACAGACGTTTAACCAAAAAATTAAGATGGTTGACTATCTGGCAACAAAGGTACCCTATTGAAGTTTATAATAAGCTGACTGATAGCAGAAAGATGAAAGAAGAAAAACTCTAAAAACAAGGCTTGTAAAACTTGACAAAACTGCATTAAATGCTTCTACTCAGTCAAAGCAATACAATGACCAGTTGTGTATATGTGACACTGGTATAAAGAAGTAGTAGAATATTGGACAAACTGAAACTGAAATGCAATGATGAGATACAGCAGAGTGGTGGTGACCAGACAAGTATGTTGCAACTGAATGCATGTGCTGTGCATCAAAGTATTCCTGAGGTGCAGAAGCAGATGTGCATTGTACAGGTATGTCATGCAACCGCACACAGTGAAACTTTGTTTGAGAGTGAGACCAAGAAATAAAGTGTAATTCACATAATTTTCAAAAGTTAAAAAATATTGTTGTAAGACAGGATAATATGGCAAAGGCCATGGAAACTGTAGGATGGAGTGTATTAACTACTCAACAAGCAATAAGAGAAAGTCTGCAAAAGCATACTGATATGCAAACAACACTGGCTAAAAAGTTTTATGTGGCAGGAATGCAAAATGTATATGAAAGGGTTTTACTTGAAACCGAAATCTCAGTAGACCAAAATTCATAACACCGAGACCACAATACCTAAATACCAAAAACCCGACACCTTACATACCCAACACACATAACACTGACAAAACTAAATTCTGACTTTCCCCCATTCAACAAAACAAAGACAGCAAACACAAACACCATTGTAAAAACAAACACATTCCGTTCCAAACTTCCTACTTGATCTCATCCAGACCCCACCCACCAACCAATAAACCCAAACCCTGAAAATGTTACACTGAATATTGATAATGGTTTCTATAACACAGACATGAATATTCATAGCAAACACTTACATTTAAATGAGCCTTACTATGGACCTTAATCTATAACGTTTTTGCATGGGGGCTACACCCCCTGCACCCCCCAACCCCCCTGCTAATTAAAGATACCAACTCCGAGATCACACTACAGTGTGCACATGAGCAGATTTCCTGTTTCGCTCAGCTTGGACTGTCAGACATTCAGGCGTTCAGTCTTCTGGACATTGGCATGTTGAAGTTCCACTTATGTGAAACTTCGTGTTTCTGGTCTCATTGTTAAGAAGTTTGGTCTACTGAGATTTCAGTTATCTTAAGTAGACCCATATATAAATGTTTTGGCCCTGAAAAGAAAATATCAGAACCTGCATACTGAGTTGATAGCAGCATCACAATGAAAAATTTGCAAAAGTAAAAAATAAAGTTAGAACTTTATCTAATGGGGCTGGAAGAACTACTGTTCCATTTGGGATTGTCTGAGGTTTATGGACAGATGGTTTAATAATGCATATTGGTGATGTTAAATGTGGCAAGGCCGGCTGATGAACTAAAGCTATGGGTAATGTTCTAAACCACAGGTACATGAACAGTAGACTACCACTAACAAGTGATGTGTCATGTTATATAAAACTAAATGCAAGGAAATGTGGGTTCCAAGGAATCTGTTTAATGTTGAGGTTAAACCATAGTTAATAAAACAAGCCTTCCTACATGCATCATGAAATTAGTTGAAATTAGTGAATGGAATTCAGGCTTATGGTACAAAGTCTGGATATGCTATAAAGTCTGTTCTATAGCCCATGGAGATGAGGGTCTCTGTAATGGAAAGAAGTGCAAAGGAAATTTCTGGTATAGAAAGAGTCCTCAGTGGGACTGCATGGTCTCTGTGAAACAGAGCAGACTCAGACTGAGTTGTGTAAAGGGCACATGACTCAATGTGAATTTAATGTAATGGCCCTGCCAAGGTACTGGGAAACATTTCAGCTCAAACGTAGAGCAAAGAGTTGAAAGAACAAATAAAGTAAATAATAATACAAAGAGTACAGCAATACAGAGAAAACCAAGTAAAATGTAACAATGCTTAATGTCTCAGCAGTCTGAAACACAAGGTGAATAGCCTGATGTACTAAAAATTCAGCTGTATGATGAAATACAAAAACTTTGCAAAGATATGAATGAAATAAATATTCTAAAAGACGAATCTCTTTTAAAGACAAAGCTTATTGGGAATTGTGAACAAAACTAGCAATGCAATACAACAAGAAAAATCCCAAAGATTTATCAGCAGGATGGCAGTATTGTTTCAGAAAGTGTAACGCAAACAAAAGCTAATAATTACTTTAACAATCACCTCCAAATTTTTGCCAGTATTAAAACAGCTGAATAGACAATTCTGTAATTGTCTGCCCTAAATCCTGGCCAAGCCACTTGCCTCCCCCATTGTGCCTTTTTTAGGCAATGTCCCAAAGACAAATCTTCCAACATAAAAGATCTGTCAAAAAGCAAATTGAATGTCATGCTGCTTAACGCTAGAAGCCTTAACCTGAAAATGCACTCACTGGAGGCTTTCCTTGAACTGGAAAATGCTGACATCTGTGCGGTCATGGAAACTTGGTTCAGTGCAGTCTCTATCTGCATTAAGGACAGGCACACCTCTAGACTAGTTTGCCAGCATGATGCACTGGAACTACTCCAGGTGTAACTGACAGTTGGCAAGACACCCAACCAAGTTATAGCCAGCTATAGATCCCCCCATGACTCAGGGCACCTACTCCTCCTACCTGGATCTACTTGACTCCATCTAGGTATCCCCTGACACCCCTTGGTGACTTCAACTACCCCACCATAGACTGGGTGAACTATTCCTGTGCTAATGTACTCACCCAACAATTCCTTGTCTTCATCAATTCTAATGCACTAGTCCAGCTAGTCTCTTCCCCCCCAAGGGGAGATAACATTCTGGACTTGGTTCTCACCATCATGGGCGTCCCCTGCACCACTCCCATAGTATGTTCTTCCCTGGTGAGATCAGATCATCGGTCTGTCTCATTTAAAATGTCTATCCCACCCCCACCCCCCAGCCATAATCAGGCTAAAAAAATTCTCAAAACCTGACTGCAACCTCAGTAGCTTCACACCACTGCCTTCCTCAGAGGATGCAGTCAAGTATGTTAAACAGTACACCAATGCAGTATACAAGCACCTATATAACTGCATGGACTCAGCCATACCCAACAGAACTAAAACATGCTCCTCGAGGAAACACAAACCTGTCTAGTGAACATCTTCTATCAACAGGCTTTACAACAAAAGGAAGAAACTGTTGTCCAAGGGTAAAAAGGAACAAATTCTAAATTGGAAAAACTCCCTCCTTAGCCTCAACAAGCAAATGAGATCACTAGTGAAAACTTCCAAAGCCAATTATACTTATGTCAAGGACCTCCATGGCAAATCCCAGGTTTGTTCTGAATTAGTACTTAATGGTGTCACTTATACTGATCCTGTTGACTTAGCCAATCTGCTAGCAGATAGGTTCAGTGCAAACTTCACCCCATGTTGCCCCAAAGGCCCTTTTGACATCCCCAATACTTGTCCTGCAGCTCACATCTCCATAGAAAAAGTGTTAAAGGTCCTATCCAAGGCAAAGAACACAGCTTCCCTGAGACTTGATAGTATCCCAAGCTGTATTCTGCACCATCTCCAGCATGAACTAGCTTTGCCATTAAGCACCCTTTTCAACCACAGCTAAGTACAGGCTTCATTCCAGCAGAATGGAGAACTGCCATTGTCATCCCTTTGCACAAAGGTGGTGCCACTACTGACCCTAGAAACTATCGTCCCCGTTAGGAAGTCGGATCTGTAAATCCATGGAGTGTATTATTATGGATCTCATAAACAAGGACATAGTCAATCTCCAAGCACTTGACCCCACCCATTTTGAATTCGTCAAGGGTAGATCTTGCCTGTTGTACCTGTTTGACTTCTTTGAGACTGTCAACAAGGGCCTGGATGAGGGAAAGTCAGTAAATACAGCTCACCTTGACTTGGCCAAGGCCTTTGTCACAATCTTCTACTCGGGCATCATCAAAAAGCAAAGACAACTTAGTGTAAACCCCTATCTCATCAGGTGGGTGGCCAACTGGTTCACCTACAGGACCCACAAGGTCAAAATAGGTGCCTCCACCTCCAATAGCAGACCTAACACTAGCGGTGTTCCCAGGGATCTGTCCTGGGACCCCTACTGTTTGGCATCTACTTCTCAGAGGTCCAGGAAAAAGAGAAAAAGTCTGTGTTTGACCAAGTTTGCAGACAACTGTAAGTTGGGTGCTGTCATTTATTCCCAAAATGATGTTAACATACTGCAAGAGGGTCTCACAGCAGCAAATCACTGGTGCCAAAGCCATGGCTTCAAGTTAAATGGAAAAAGTGTATCATCATAACATATGGCAAAAACACGGCCCCTACAGATTACCACATCAACGACAATCCCTTCATTACACAACCTGTGGTGAGAGACCTGGGTACTCAGGTTGACAACAATCTCACATTTGACCATCATGTAGTGTCAGTGGTCAGAAAAGCCTTTTACTTGGTTCATCTCATGAGTAAAGGGATTTCATCCAGAAAAAAGGAGGTTATTATCTCTCTATACTCCTCCATCATTAGACCAATAATTGAGTATAAAGCCCCGTTTGGTATGTACCTCTCCAAACATCTGCACCAACTGGAAAGGCCACAGAAATACCTCACAAAAAGAATACATGACCTCCAACACTTGTCCTATGTGGACAGACTGAAATCACTATCACTCTACTCGGTATCATACAGATTGCTCAGAGGTGATCTGTGGCTCGCCTACAAGGCAATCTCAGATCCTGCCCTACTAGAGATGCTCCACATCTGTAAGTCTAACTCCTCATGCATTACCTGCTCAAAAGGCCTGAATCTAATATGCAACATCAACAAAACCTGCTGGGGAGAAAGGTTTGTCTCCCAGAGGATGCCCCATCTCTGGAGTAGACTTCCCATACACATCAAACAGATTACCTCGCTGAGCCTTGATAAGTGGATGGGAAACCACAAATTTATCCCAGGAGTTCCACCTGTGTCCCTTACTGACAGGGGCAACAGGTGCTGACTGAGGTTTCTTTTTTGAGGATAAACTCTTGGCTAGCCATATAAGGGCCCCAGAGCCATTAACCTAGTAACATCCTATGATCCTATGGTCTTAAATACAATGGCAAATTCGAGAATAAACCTTTCTGGTTGAATTCCCATGTTAATAAACTGTATAGCAAAAGAAGGAAAATAATGAAAGGTTTTAAGAAATACTCACCCCTCTACTTCACAACCACAATAAAATCAATAATAACTGGATAATACAATAAAATCGAACTCATCCATAACAATAATCATACATTCCACTCTAAAGATATAGCCAATATATTAGCAGACAAGTTTTGTTCTAACTTTAACCCACTTACCCACACTGTTGTGACTTATCCCTGAAAATGTAGTTGAAAGAAGTCTTAGAAATTTTGTCAAAGGCTAAAAATAATGCTTATATGGAACCAGATTATATACCAAGCTGCATTCTCATCAATGCCAAGAATGCAGTATCCAAACTTCTACTTAAACTATTCACCCTCAACATATCCACAGGGTTTATCCCTGATGTTTGGAGAACAACAATGCATCAGGGACAAACCCTGATACAAGGAGAACAACCACTGTAATTCCATTACACAAGAGTAGCCGTTCTACAGACCCAGGTAATTATAGGTCCAGCAGCCTGACCAGCCTTCTGTGCAAAACCATGCAACATATCAAAGCAGAAGTCATTTACACAAATATAAGTAACTTAACTGATCTAGACACCACTCAGTTTGGTTTTATAAAGGGCATGGTCTATCTTTTGAAACTAGTAAGCTTCTCTGAAAAGGCTACATAGGCTCTGGACAGTGGTCACTCTGTGTACATGGATTATCTTGACCTGGTCAAACCTTTGGACACTATCCCCATGCTGGTATTGAAAATTTAGACAAATTTAATGTAAACCCTACATTGTCCAGTGGATTGTAAACTGGCGATCCAACAGATCTCAGGTAGTGAAAATTGCTTGTACCCTCTCTAAATATAAAATTGTAATGAGAGTGGTACCACGCTGATCAATGGTAAGCCCTTTCCAATTTGGCATTTAATTTGCAGACATTTAAGACAATATTCCTGAAGTGTGGTTGACCAAGTTAGCTGATTACTGGAAGCTAGGAACTGTTGTTTGCACATCCACTAAACTGCTCCAAAAAGGGCTGGGATATGCACATACCTGGAATACTGAAAATGGTCTCTAGCTAAATGCAAAAAAAAAAAAAATGCAGCACAGCAGAGGTTTATAAGAAGCTGTTCCCACCTCCTATGTTGTAAGTAGAACTCCTCTTTATACAAATACAGTCATAAGAGATCTGGATATTATGGAGACAATTATCTCTCATTTAGTTATCATGTTTCCAGCATACTTAAGAAATCCTTCAATATGGCCTACATATAGAAAATATCTTTAAGATCCAAAAAAAAGTCAGCTTACCATTGTGATCTTCCCTTATCAGAGCAATCATTGAATACAGTGCCCTCTATGGTATGTAAAACTCCAAGCATATCACTCAACAGGAAAGACTCAACGATTTTGAACCAAACAAATTAAAGGCCTTAAATCCTTGGACTATCCTAAAAGATTACACAACTCTCCTTATACTTAGTAGCCTACCCCTGTTCCATTGTGACCTGTGACTCACTTTTTGGGCCACAAAAGACCCACTCCTGTTTGGCTTCTTATTTCTTAACAAACCCAGTGGAACATCAAACAATGGTACTAGGAACCTAAACTTGCACCAACAAATAAACAAGACTTAATGAAGGGAGAGGTTCCTTACTCAACATATGCCTAGCTTATAAAATAAGTGTTTACCATAGGTTATGCAAAGTACTACTTTGTCTGGCTTTTAAGGCTAGTTTTGATGATTGCATGGGTAGCCATACATTTACATGAGGCTTATCATATCTGACCCTGCTTGATTTAGGAGGTGGGCACTAGTAAGTACTTGTAAGAGGTGGCACAAACATTTAAATGTCTCTACATAAAGGTATACATGGGTAAGCCTCTTATGGTCCTTTCTACTATTTGAATAGTATTTTTCCTATGTTCCTGGTATTTATACTAAGGGGAAGACTTTTGTCAGAAGGAGTACAACGTAGAGCCATAATGCCAGTAATTGTTTTGTAGATGATCTAGCTGATACCATGGATGATCAAAGCTTGAGAAGAATGTTTTCCACATAATGTCAGATTTCAGGAAAACAAAGATGCATTGCAATCCAGTCAGTTTGGGTGTGTAACATTTAAAAATTCAAACAATGCCAGACATGCTAAATCAGTATTTAATGGACAGTAAATATCTACATACCAAATCATGGTAGCCATGGCACTAGATAAGGTAGCCTCATTTATGTTGGTTGGCTGGTCATGCTGGGCTTTGGCAGACCAATACCTTGACTCCTAGTCCTTGGTTATAATGAGGGGGAGGGTTATGGAGTATGGTGACCCAGTCTGAAATGCAGTATGAGGACTTGACACTACGCGCAGAGCTAAAGAAGGTTACTTGAGTAGAGATAGTACGGCACTCTTGCTATAAAAGGAAAAGTCTGATTTTGAAGCAAAGAGACAGAGTTGCTTCTCAGTTCAGTGAGAGCCAGGTTATTGGACTTAGAGAAAGTTGGTTGCCTGTCAGACCAGAGGGAAGAGTCAGCTGCCTCTCAGATTAGAGGAAAATAAGCCATTGAACCTAGAGATACAGAGTCAGAAGAGGTTAAGAGACCTCATGATAGAGGTCAGGGAAATTAGGACATCTCACCACCAGAAACCAAGGGAAATACAGGTGAGGGCCTGAAAACACCGTAAGAAGCAGGATGATATAGTGACTGACTGAGAACATCAGTTACGAAAAAGAAAGAGTTGAGAATAGCACCAGAGAAGGCAACTTTTTTCCACAATAATTCTGGACAAAGGCAAAAATAATGATGGTGAGCAAAGGTCCAATATCAAAGACGCATATTAAATATTTACTTTAATTCAGTTAAAAAATTAATAGAATGAGAAATTTTCCATCTGCATACATTTCCTCAGCAAGAAGAAGTATGAAACTTTAATACTTGACATTACTGACTGACTAATCTGCAGTAGTTTACCACTATATAAAAATTTTACAAGGAATAGGCTAAAAATCTGAGGCAAAATCAGGTGAATTCTGCAGAAAAGGGGGCAGTTGAGAGGCATGGCTGTGAGTTGTACTGCTCTTTATTGTTTTTAAAGTTAAGTATTATTTTTTAAGAGCCTTTGTGTTTAATGTAAAAATTGAAATTTCTGTTCTGTAAACTGGCTGTTAAATTCCAGCTGGAAACTATCAGTGTTTTCATTTCTAAAAGAATTAAATGCTGCAGTGGGGAAGATTCATAATGAATGAAATGTGGTGAAAATGCGTGGGGTTTCAGATGATTTCACAGCTAAGCTAACCAAAAACACAGTGGGTCTACATTATCTAATCGAAGAGGCATTACAATGAATGCCTCTTCATTGACCTCTAAAGAGCAAACTTCCAATTTCGCGAAGGGCTAAATCAGGGAAAAAAATCGCTGATCTGGCCAGAAATGAAACATCACTAAGAATACCTCAAAGTGGGGAACTTCACCTCCCACACTCCCCTAACTAAGTATACCAACTCCGAGATGACACTACAGTGGGGAAAGGGGAAAATTCGCTCTGATGGCCAAGCTATTTTTTCCCTAGGAAGAAAATTGCTGATTTGGCCATTTGGGTAACTGCCACTTTGTTCTTTAACGGTCAGTGAAGAGGTATTTGCTGTTATGCCTCTTCAATTAGATAATATAGACCCAAACACAGTATATCATCTCATTCTGTCCATCCATCTATCTATCTAATTACCTAATGAAACAGCGAATGCACAAAAAAAATTTTGATCTTTTTTCTTAAAATAAATATTTTATGCAGGGGGAAACCCCCTTGCTTCTCACCCCTACCCCTGCAAATTATATATATATTAACTCTGACATGACACCATAATCAGACAAGGGTAAATTCTCAGATGCGTCTGTACCATGATCTCGCACACAAATCTGCTGGCAACCAACAAAACAAAGACAAAAGAATGTTTGCGCAAATTAGCTCTCCCTCTTATAAGCAACTATATATATCTATATCTAATCTATCTATCTATCTATCTATCTATCTATCTATCTATCTGTCTATCTATCTATCTATATATCTCTCTATCTATATATTATATAGATAGATAAATATAAGATAGCTGGATTTATATAAAGTCTATAAAGGTATTTGTGTGTGTGTGTGTGTGTGTGTGTGTGTGTGTGTGTGTGTGTGTGTGTGTGTGTGTGTGTGTGTGTGTGTGTGTGTGTGTCTAACTGTATGTCTCTCTCTCTCTCTTTATATATCTAGATATAGATATAGTTTTGAGTAGGAAGTCAACATTTATATTTTTGCATATTGTAATGAAATTCAAGTACCTGGAAAAAAAATTATTTCATTCAAACATGAGAAGAACACGCAACCTTTGTACAGAAAATTCAGCAGAGATCTTGACTGAAAAGCAGACAATGGAACCATCACTATGCTGCCTATGCATATTCTAAGTTTACATAACTTTGGTGTAACAAAACTGCTGGAATCTGTGACAGTCAGGATTCATCATGACCTCCCTTATTCCTGTAAGCACCCTTCGAGTAAGAGTTCTGTGCTACTGTCAAAGGGGTTAACAAATCTTAGCAGCGTATTCTTGTCACACGTATTTATATGCAGCCTTTGGTCTTATAAAAGTGCCTTTCACCTAACATACAATACTTTCACTCAGTGTGAATTATTTCTTAATCTACGGTTATTTCTTCAATAATGTACCATATGCTGAATGTGTTTATCTCTGTTTCTGCTAGTCCTGTCTAGCAGGCATAGTAATTTCTCTGAAACTTTTGATGTATATTTTGCACATCTGTGAAGCTGTACACTGTCTAAAGTACAAGCTATCCATATTTTATTATTATCTTAAAAACTACTGACATTTAATTGAGCTTTAAGTGTTCACTGCAGGAACTAAACAGTGCTTTCAATTACAAATGTTAAGAAATTATGGTACGACCTTTAATAAGTCTGTTAATATCTAAATTTCCTAGCTGCCTTGATTTTGTAATACTTGGAAATGGGAGAAAACATTTCACAGTCGGTGCAGTCACTTGGAAAAAAAATCACAAGATTCAATTATCTATCATTGCTCTTTCACACAATTTTGCAGAATGTCTTTTCCAGTTATTCCACTGATATTAGTCAAATTGTCATAATTACTATTATACTTCTTTACTTAATTTTTGCACCACATTACCTATGTTTATTTTTTCCTTGCTGTCTAATTTTTATAAAACTGCTTTTCAACTGAAATATATTTGGGATTGTATAAATAAAAAATAAAATAAAGGAATCCAACTTCCATGTAACCAGGTGCTGTTCTTATAAGTCACATTGCTAGTACACTTCCCTGGATCAGTACCATGGGAAGGTTGTGTACAGCTCAGTTTAATATGCTAATGTAGCAAAAAGTATTGTTAAAGAGAAAGCTCTTTGCAGCCTGATGCATCAGGTTCTCTTACGGGACACACGTCCCAGTAGCAAGCATGATATGTTAACTGTACATAGTACCTGTGGTGGATTACCAGATTACACCAGGCCTTTATTTTTTGTTTTCCAGTTTTTTTTTTTTTTTTTATGTGAAGAAGCAGGGGATTGAGCCAAAAATGCTGATGCATTGCTGAATGGATTCTTTCTTTGAAGGCTGATCAGAGCCTGTGTTGTTTGTTTGCTGCAAACAGTCAAGAAACTGTTTCACACCTGCAATATATGCATCTCATCTGCATGGAGCAAACAGTCATCCCTTCATTTTCCCAGTGTGTTTAGTCTTTCATCTCTGCATGGCTGCCACACCCTGAATTCATTTGCAAACTTAGGGCACCTTGAGAGGTGACTTGAGTGATTTGATAACAGCATTGAAAGCAATTTCATGCTGAGCATCCTGTTCCATTTTCATAAACTGTGCGACAAAAGGTAAACACCAGCTGTAGTGAGACTTGCAGGTGTATGGTACTACCACACTGATTTGTAAGGCAGTATGACACAGTGACTGACTTGTGTTGGTTCCTATGCAGATGATGCTGTTTTTCATTGCTGGTGACACAGGCACAGCTGTCTGGGACTTATGGATCCTCGCTCAGTAAAGCAGTCGCTAACCTTTGAAGAAGCATTCAGCTGTCTTGTGTAGCCTGTTCTGCTCATTCTCATTGACTGAAATGAAACCACAGTGACAAGAATTTTTAAAAGTCCTTTTTTAACACAGTAGGTAAAGTGCGATATGATCATGTCTGTTCAGATCACCATCTGCTTAATCTCATGGTGGTATTCTTTTATCAGTAGAACACCTTGCAACTGGAGCACTTGATACAGATTATGATCTCACTTCCTTTCCTGCCATGATATTTAGTAAAAGTCGAGCATTACATTTTTAAGAGTATTATTTTTCTGTCATCACCACAGAAGTCTTCTACAGGCTATACAATCAGATGTCTTTGCTGGAGACTCTCAGGTTCCTAATCATAAAAGATGAATGATTCAGTAAATGTGAGAAAAAATTGCACAAGGAATTCTTTTAAAGGGGAAAGATTCAGGGCGGTGAGGTTAGTCTCCAGGTGCATGCTGGGAACCTTGCTAAGTGAGAGGAGAAGCATAGCATCTCACACTATTTAGATAAGTAACAGGCAATTCAAATCCTTATTTTCAGTTTTGCCATTTTATGTTCTTAGCTGCGGTAATGTATTATCACCTTAATAGCAAGAGAGAGCTAATTTGTTCAAATATCCCCTATGTACTACTGAATGTCAGAAATGCAAAAATGACCAGAACATGGGAACCACTTTCCTCCATTTGAAATCTGTGTCCTGTAAATTTTATAGACACATAACTTTCCTTTTTAAGATGGTGTTTTCAATATAAACTTCTGTCTAGTATGCAACATCAGAAGCGTAAGCATTGGCAAAGTATGTGTGAGACTTCCCCTCCTTTTGATATCTGTGTCCTGTATATCTTTCATTCATAAAACTGTCATTTTTAAGACTGTGTTTCTAATGTAAGCTGTAAGTGGCATTTATCTTATGACCTTTACATACATTTTGCAGTGAACTAATTCCTCTCATGCTAAATGAGTCAGATGATGTCATAGTTATAACTTGCTCCACACTACTTTCTCTCAACAGTTTGGAGAATACCACCATCTACTTAAAAAGTAGGCCAAAATCATTCATGTCTGACCTCTCCAAAAAAATCTTTAAGCATGGCAATAGAAGATAAATGTTCACCTGTTTAAGTATTTTAGGTGCTTCAAAAATTGAAAGGAGTTATAAGGCAGCATAAGCCCTAGGTGGTGTCTGTCAGGGAAGAGTTGTATAGATCAACTGCTTTAGTCATAAGATGTTGTGTACAGTATTTTCTAGACAGGACAGCAGTGATCACAGACAGTATGCTGTGTCAGGGCTAGCCACTCCATGTAAAATCTGGCTCTAGGTAATTTTGTCACATTGACTAATTTGACCAAAAAGGACATGGATATTTGCTGGTGATAAGTGGCTGAGGACCTGGCCTTCTCCAACCTATGCCAGGGACCCTTTCTAATGGTTGGAGGGATCTCTGTCCCTCTACTGTGTAGTGTGTGCCCACCATAATCTCCAGTTGCCCAGCTTAGGGTATCTGGGATAGCACTGTTGAGTAAAAGCTGAAAGTGAAACCAATCAACTTGCAAAGCATGAACTAAGGACTTCTATACTTACTGTATGTTCATTGAAAGGATGCAGCATGGAAGCGCTTGACTTGATTGTAAAGGAGGTTGGGCATCCTCTGCATCCAGTAGATTGGATGTAAGGGCAGTGCCGCAAAGTCACTTGGCTTGAGATCCAATATTTACTACTCAGGAGGAGGAGATATTAGACATGGTGTGAGAATTGCGGTGAAGAAGATTCTTCAGAAGGCAGTGAGGGATGTCATTGGAATTAGTGACAGACTCATGGCAATCAGACTCTGGTGTAAACATATGCTGATATTATGAATACTGCCCTATGTTCCACAGCAGAACTGTAATACTGAGGTACAAAAAGTGCATTCAGACAGCAGTTTCAGAAGCAACTAGATAAAGTAGAAAACCCCTAGAGAAACACTGGCCACCACCATAAGCCAGTGGTGGTCATAATCACCTACAAACAGTGTTCAGAGAAGGAAATTGACTGGAATGACAACACAAGAGTTCATGGAAAAACTCAGGGGTCTAACACTTCAGGAAGAAGAGGAAATAGGTGGGGTTGAAGAAGAATGGCAGTGTCCCAAAACAGTGTGTGTGTTGAGGGTGTGTATTTCGTGTGTGTGTGTGTGTGTGTGTGTGTGTGTGTGTGTGTGTGTGTGTGTGTGTGTGTGTATATATACATATATATATATATATATATATATATATATATATATATATATATATATATATATATATATATATATATATATATAAAAACATTTACCTTCAGTTGGTCAAGTAATATGAAATTTCATGTCGATGCGACGTCCTGAAAGCAGAAACATTGACTTCTTAGTATGCAAGCTCACATACAACTTTAAACATAATATTTGCAGGGAGCAAGCCCCCCTGCATCCCCAGTAATTATATATACTAATTCTCAGATCACACAATCACTGCAGAAAGGAAATATTCGCCTACCTGAGGAATGTCGATCTTGCACAACTGTCATCTCTCAGTATAGTTGACTAAATACAGTCAATTAAACAGATGTCGACCAAACCAACAGAACCTATATATATATATATATATATATATATATATATATATATATATATATGGGAACCTATCAGTTCCACGAAAGAACACTTACCTGAAGACACGATCACAGAGAACACATTGCTGACACAACACATCACCGACAATGGTAAGTATTGTGGAATGGGATGTATTCCCGTTTCTGCAATCTGGTGCAAACTCGGAGTTGGTATATTTAAGTAGGGAGGTGTGGGGGGAGCAGGGGAGCTTGCACCCCTGCTATATACAAGTTTATTTTTGTTTTTATTTAATTGCGGAAACGGGAATACGTTCCGTTCTGCAGTACTTATACTTACCTGTGTCGGTGATGTGTTGTGTCGGTGATGTGGTCTCGGTGAACTCGACTTCGGGTAAGTGTTTTTCGTGGATCTGATATGGATATATATATATATATATATATATATATATATATATATATATATATATATATATATACAGAGAGAGAGATAGATATAGATGGACAGATAAATATTTTATAATATTTATTATATAAATGTTTTTTTTTCAGTTCAGAGAGTTAGTTCTTCTATGCACCATTTTGACTTTCTGCCTTAAGACAGATAAATATTTTATAATATTTATTATATAAATATTTTTTTTTCAGTTCAGAGAGTTAGTTCTTCTACGCACCATTTTGACTTTCTGCCTTAAGAAGATTATGTGAATACTTTTAATATTTTATTATTGTTATTGTTGTTGCTATTATTTTAACATTTACTACATTTTTGAATCACAGTGCAGTCTGTTTACTTGCTTTAGTGTAAGGATACATATGTAATTATTTTTAGATAGTTTTAAGTGGTGAAGGATGTAGTAATTATGGTTTATACTGAGGTTAATGTATAGTCTTGCATTTTTAGGTTCATTGGTTTATAGGTGTGTACTAGGCTAATGGCCCTGGAGCCTTTACAAGCCTAGCCATAGGATTACCCTGACATCATACCACCTGACCTGGAGTGATCCCCGGGGTAAATTTTCTATTTCCCATCCACTCATCAAGATTTCTCTTGAAGAGGGCCAGTGAGGTGCTCCGCTTGACATGTATGGGAAGTCTATTCTATAGCATGGGCAGTTTCTGGGTTATGAACCTATCCCTCCAGCTTGTTCTGTTGATTGCGGTAATGAGGTTGAGGTCTCTGGAGCGTGTAGTGTGGAGGGATTGGGCTTTCTTTAGATGTAGCATTTCTAACAGAGCTGGGTCAGACATGGCTTTGTAAGTAAAGCAGAGATTGACTCTAAGTAGGCGATATGAGAGAGAGAATAGTTGGACTTTTTTGAGTCTGTCCATATAGGACAAGTGTTTAAGGCCTAAGATCCTCTTTGTGAGGTATTTTGTGGCCTCTCCAGTTGTTGTAGGTGTCTAGTGAGGTACATGCCAAATGGGGCATTGTCCTCGATGACAGGCCTAATGAGGGAAGAGTAGAGGGAGACAATGACCTCTTTCTTCCTGGATGCAAAACCCTTAGTAATTAGATGTGATACATAGAAGGACTTTCTGAACACAGTGGCAATGTGGTGGTCAAAAGAGAGGTTGCTGTCAACCTGTGTTCCAAGATCTCTTATGACGCCTTCTGTATTCAGTGGATTACCATCGATGTGGTAATTCATGGGAACTGGATTTTGCCCAAAGGGGATGATGACACATTTTTTGGCATTGAGCTTAAGGCCATGGTTCTGACACCAGACAGTGGTCTCAGTGAGGCCTTTCTGTAGGATTTCAACATCACTTGGGGAATTAATTATGGCTCTCAACTTGCCATCATTTGCGAACTTTGTCAGCCAGAGTACCTTCATGTTGGCCTGGACTTCAGGGAAGTAGATACCAAACAGGAGAGGACCCAGTACCAAACCCTGTGGGACTCCACTCGTGACTGGTCGACAGTCTGACTTGGAGTCAGCTACTTTCACACTGTGGGTTCTATCTGTGAGCCAGTTTGCAACCCACCTAGTGATATAGGGATTAATGCCTAGCTTAATGAGTTTTTCTATGATTCCTGAGTGGGGAATGGTATCAAAAGCCTTGGCCAGATCAAGGTAGGCTGTATCAACCACCTTGCCTTCATCCACAGCTCTGGTAACTGACTCAAAGAAGTCAACCAGGTTGAGCAGGCATGATCTACCCTTCACAAAAAAAAAAACTGTGTGGAATCCAGAGTTTGGAGGTTCCCTTTATCTTTATTTATTAGGTCCATGATGATGCATTCCATAGCTTTGCATATCAGACTTGTCAGGCTAATGAGGCGATAGTTCCCAGGGTCTGTAGTCGCTCCTCCTTTGTAGAGAGGGATGACTGTAGCAATGTGCCATTCGGTAGGGACAAAGCCTGAGGTGAGGCTGTGATTGAACAGGGCACAAGGTGAGATGCCAGTTCACTCTGTAGTTCATGTAGAACACAGCCAGGGATATTGTTAGGTCCCATAGAAGCTGTATTCTTGGCCTTGGACATTGCTGTTTTAACCTGTGCAGCATAATAGGTGCCTGGTAATCTACTGATATTGTGATTCGTCCTTTGGTAGGGGTGAGAAGGGTAAAGTTGGCACTGAATCTGTCGGCCAGTATATTGGCAATATCTGTTGGCTCAGTATAGGAGGTGCCATTGTACAACAGCTCTGAGCAGATCTGGGTATTGCTGAGGAGATTCTTTACATAACTATCGAAGGCCTTGTGGTTGTCTTTACTATCTGCTGTAATTCTGTTTTCATAGCTAGCTTTAGAGGATTTGATGAGGAATCTCAATGTTTTGTTGAGGCTGATAAGGGAGTTTTTCCAGTCTTGGGACTTATTTCCCATCAGTTTCCTCCTTCTGTTATACAGTTTGTTTATGGCAGGGGACCACCAGATTGGCTTCCTTTTCTTGGATGAGAGGATCTTGGTTCTATTGGGTATGGCGAGATCCATCCATTTGTGTACGTGTTCATACAGGGCATTAGTGTATGATTCAGTGGTCATGCAGCTGTTCTCCAATTGCATGAGTGCCGTGAAGTTAGCCACCTCTGTTTTTAGGAGCCCAAAGTTAGCTTTGGGGAAATTTTTCATGGTGGTTACCTTTGCCGGGGTGAGGGGTGTGATGTGGATTTCCAATATGATTAGTTTGTGGTCGGATTTAACCAGGGAGGAGTTGACTATTGGTTCAGAGCAACGGTCACCCATGTTAGTAATGACCATGCCAAGGATGTTGCTACCTCTAGTGGGGGTAAGAATGAGCTGGTCCAGGGCAATGGAATTAATAAATTCTAGGAAACCTTGGGCAAGTGTATTGGTACAGGAGTAGTTTTCCCAGTTAATGGAGGGGTAGTTGAAGTCACTCAGTATGAGAGTGTTAGGTTGGACCCTAATATTCTCCAGGGTGCTTATGAACGTGGAGTATGAGTCTTGGGTCATGGCTGGGGACCTATAGCAGGCTATGACCTGAATCGCTATCTTACCCAATGTTAGCTGCACCTGAAGTATCTCTGATGCATCATACTGAGCTACCAGTCTGGAGGTGTGTGCATCCTTTATGAATATGGAAATACCACTACTCTTGGAGCTTTGGTCCAAGTTCTGGGGCCGAAAGGTATGGGATGAGTTATAGCCTGGTAGTGCTGGGGTGCTATCTGCTGCCTTGAACCAGGTCTCTGTTACAGCACAAATGTCCATGTTCTCCATTTTAAGGAGTGCTTCGAGTCAGTGCATTTTGAGATTTAGACTTCTAGCATTGAGCAGCATGACCCTCAGATTGCATTTGTTTATAGCTGTTATGGTGGTAATTTGGTCTTTGGAACACTGCCTAAAAAAGGCACTATATGGGGTAGCAAGAGCCTTGGCCAGTATCCAGAAGCCCAGGGGTGACAGATGCAGGCCATCTCTGGCAAAGCATCTAGGTCTGTCAATCATGTCATCCCAGGCAGACAGATACTGATTCCCCTTAGAATGACACCAGAAACTTAGCCACTTGTTGAAATCAATAATTTTCTGCTTGTACTGTGGTATCATTCTGGGTGATGGTAGGAGGCTGCTCAGGGCTAGGGTCATACCCATCTGGGCTACATAATCCGAGAGCTCCTCCATGTCTCTCACTGTGTAGTCCAGGGAGGTATGTCTCAGGTCATTCACACCCATATGTACAGTGACAGAGTCCTATTTGTACCTGTTGTTGAGGGACCTGAGTGCGTGCATTATGTGGCGGATCCTGGTGGCTGACAGGCAGCTGACTGTTACTTTCTTCTTATTCAGCCTAGTGAGTGGGACATCAGTGTGCCTCACTATCGAGTCACCTATGACTAGTGTGTTGGGCATGCTGTTTTGCCTTGGGGGCTTTGGTTGAGTGGCACATTGTTTAGGAGAGTTATGTGTCTCATGATTAGTGTTTTGTTGTGATGGTCGAGTGTGTTTCTGCCTTGGAGGTCTCTGTTGTTTGTGTAGATTTTTATTGAGAGCCTCTGTGAAGGTGGGTGTGTGGTTTGTGTTTTT
This sequence comes from Protopterus annectens, assembly GCF_019279795.1. Taxonomy (NCBI): domain Eukaryota; kingdom Metazoa; phylum Chordata; order Ceratodontiformes; family Protopteridae; genus Protopterus; species Protopterus annectens. Next base: position 85,869,406 of record NC_056742.1, read on the forward strand.
ATGTGAAGGCAGTGCTGGTGTATGTTCTGGAGGGCTATGTGTTCCATGTGTTATGGTGTAAGTGTTGACCTTCTCCTCTTGACTAGCTATGGTTTCCAGTTTGGATATATAAGTGCATCTCTCACAAGTCTGAGTATTGGTAGGTAAGAAGAGAGGGTTGTCAGTGTACATGAGGCAATTGCAAAATTGCCTCAGGATGCCCAAGCTCACCAGGCTAATAGGACAAAGCACATGGAACTGACCTTTAGACATGTCTGGAGGGGTGGGCATTAATAATAAGTACTAGAGCTGTTTCCTTGTAGAATGTTTAGTGCTGGTAGCACTGTTGTGTGCTACAATAATTGCTACAAGAAGTCTGGTAAAGTGCTAGACTAATAAGCTAATAAAAGTGCAGGAGAGCAGAGAACTGGCAGATCTAATGGAAACTTTGAAGAGCACTGCTCAGAAGTCTACTCCTTCTGCCACAGAATCTGTTGTGTCTTTTGGCTTTTCCTGGTTAGGGGTCGCCACAGTGGAACTCCGGTCTGCTAATGATTAGCAGTAGATTTTTTTTTGCTGAGTTGCCGGCCCTGATGCACAACCTTCAATGAAGGTACACCCATTCACACATGTCTCCACACAGAAGACGCTCTGGCTGAGAATCGAACAGGACATCTCACTGTGAGGCGACAATGCTACTGCAGCACCACAGAATCTGATTTCCCCAAATTTAATCAACCCAAAGAAGAGACTCTAATAGTAGATTTCCTATAGCCTTAAACCAGCATTTAATCACAAGGTGCCTGCCCCCTCAGTGAGAAAAAATTTTGAGTAAACCGGCAAGGCATCCAAGTATAATTGTTGATGTAAAAACTCAACATGCAAAAACCTTTTGAACTGCAAAATTTTCACTACTATGAACTAAGTTGTTGGGCTGTCTATCATAACACCTACCTGGGTCTCAAAATGCCTTTCACGTCACCTGAGAAATTTATTTACTGCCTTTAGCTTTCTAAATTATGGCTCATATCATAACCAGCAAAGCCCCAGAGGGTTTCCCTAATAACTAAAAAAGGACTTTGTAATTGTCCATCTTGCGAATGTTGCTTCTCAAAAATTTATATAGCTGAACCATTCAATTATCCCTCAGTTTTGCCTTAATGTTAATGGGTCGATGCCTACTCTGCACTGCAAATGCAGTTAAGAAGTCCTTGGCCCCCTGTCCACCTGCATCCACAAAATGTTATACTCCTGTTGGATCAATCAAATCAAAAACCTCCACAAATCTTCTTCTTAACTGTGTGAGGAATAAGGGCAGTGTTTGAAGATACTTCCTGGAAAGCTGAAAGGCCCTGCAAACACAAATCTTGCTCATTCCCAACATGTGCAAGACTTGAGGTGACTATTCTCCATACAAAGGATGTCGGAAAAAAATCATTAACCTCTGTTTTAACTATGCTTGCCTAATCTATCTCTATACCAGACTCTATTGGGGAGGGGGGCACTACCTATCAGTAATTCAAATAATGTTGACCGTCCCTCATTATTAAGTATATCTAGGGAACTCTCTAAATGCTCATCTATTTCATGAATTAATTTAATTGTATTTATTTATTTATTTGTCATTATTGACCGAGAAAACTCCAACTGGGTAAAAACATTTTCAATGGAGGCCCAGGGAGAAAGGCTTCACATTTAAGTTGCACATGATATACATTTATAATTGCATAATAAAAACATCTCTACATGAGCTTATTTACATGATTTTTAAAAATGTTTCAATATTTCCTACATGAACATAGCATTTTAATACAAAACAAGAGATAATTTAACAAATTGGCTAATTGAATAGAAAAATAACATACAATAATTAATATATTTATAACATGATAGCTGCAGGCAAAAGATCAAATTGGAGTGTTTTGCGTTTAGTAATAATTTACAGGCAAGTAGAATGTAGCTTGAAGAAATGATAAGAGAGAGTTTAGGAAATAAGTGTAGTACGAGGAGGAGTGGTAAGGTAGAAAAAGACTGAGATGCAAAGTGACTGTAAGAGTTGGAGAAAAGTAATCTGAGTAAAGCTAGCCAGAGGAGCATGGAGAGCAGAGCCATCTTTGGCACAGATAAGGTTTAAGCAAAGTTTTGAAACTATTTAAGTGTTCTATCTGTTTTAACTGTGTGGTGATTTCATTTCAGAGTTTTGACTCATAATGAGAGTAGAGAGAGTGTCCAGCAGTTTTGAATGTCTTACTGATTCATAATAAAGGTTTATTGCTCTAGTGGGTGAATATTACAGTCGACTATTTTGTAATGCTTGGCATTTGTCTGGAGAGCATTATAGGTTGTGAGCAATGATGAGTTGTGAGGATGTCAACTGGTTTGGCTGTTCAAGCCAATTTAATTGCTTTAATGCAAGGCAGTGGTGTGTTTTGTAAATCTGGTTGGTTGGTTTCAGATTTAGCTCTTTTGTAGTAGCAGGAGGCTAGTTTAGTTTTATGTGTAGTGTTGACATTTGTAAAAATAGGGGAAGTATATAACAGAGAAGGAAGGTGGTATGTTGCTCCTAAGGTAATCTTTCATTTATTTGTCAGGTGGTGTTTGGCCCTATACTGTTTTGTTGATGGAATGAAGTATGTGGTGATCAAATTTGAAGTTGTCATCTATTATGGTTCTGAGTAGTTAAGTTAGGCTTATGGTTTCTATTTTTGTGTTATTACTTGAGGTAATCTGAATTGTGTGTTTCTGATTAAGGTGTTTTTTTTTTTGGGGGGGGGGCATTAAGCAGTAAGTTAGAATTTTTTACCATATTTCAATGTCAATAAAAGATTTTTGAGTGATTTCATGTACTTTTGTTATGGATGGGGCAGGGCAGATAATGGTTGAATTGTTGGCATATTGTATACAAGTGGCAAGTGTTGTAATGGTATGAAGTTTATGAACATTTTAAATAGAAAGGGGATGTGTATTGGCCCCTGGGGAACTCCAACAGAGATTGGGGGAAATGCTGAAAGATTTTGTTGCCGTTTAGTTGCCTGCTGATGATTGCATAAATAATTGTGAAACTAGGAGAGGGTGGGGTAAGCAAGACCCAGAATTGCAAGTTCAGAAAGGAGGTTTTGGTTGGACACTGTCCCAAATGCTTTGGAAAGATCAAGGAAAAGTAAAGAAATAAGGCTGCCCTCATTTCTGTATCAGTTTACTATGGTGGTGAAATTAAGGAGGGCAGTAGTAATACTGTAGTTGGCCTGAGAAGGGCAGTAGTAGTACTGTAGTTGGGCCTGAAACTGGGCTGGGTGCTGGAAAGGAGGTTGTGTTTGCTTATATGTTTCATAAGCTGAGAGTGAATATATTTCTCAAGGATTTTAGAGAAGGGTGATAGGACAGCAATCGGTCTATAGTTTGACTCTGTTGAAGTACCTCCCTTGTGATGTGGTATAATAATGTATTTTTTCCAGATGGATGGGACATAGTTTTTAGTTATTGATTGATTCATTGATTCATTGATTCATTGATTAGAATGGAGACAGCGGAGGCTGGTGCTTCTGCACCTATTTTGGGGAACTCATTGGGAAGGTTATTAGTAACTGTGATGTTGCTTTGAATTTAGTTAGAAATGTTTATGGTTGATGTTGGGATGGGCTAAAAACTAAAACACAGTGTGTTGCTTTCAAGAACAGATGGAAGTTGGAGGGTGAAGTGAGGTAGTCATTGATTAGTGATAAAACTGACTGGATAAAATGAGTGTCAAACAGAGTGGCAATGGACTCTTTGTTGTTTGAAGTTAAAGGACAGGGTGTTGTGGTGTGGCCAGGGTGTAATAGTTTAGAGAGGACCATAAAGCTTGGGGTTGTTTTGGTGCTTTATCAGAGATTACTGTAGTTTATTTTCTGGTCAAATTAAACAAGGATTTTGTTATGATTTCTGAGATATCTAAAATTTTGGTAGGTATGTTGTGTGTTATTCTTATACTCCCTTTTCCATGCTCTATCCCTTTGCAGCATGAGCTGTTTGGTCTGTGTTGTCAGCCATGGCACTGCATTAGATTTTATTCTTCTTGTCCTAACTGGTGCTAAAGCATTTAGTATGTTTAGGAAGGTGTATTTAAGTGAATAACTGCTTAATTGAGGGGCATTACTCAATACATTCCAGTTGTAGTGGCACATAACTGTAATAAATGGCTCGTCAAATTTTGTTAAATTACATACTTGTACTTGATTATAGATTATTTATTTGGGTAAACCATGTTGTTGTCTGATTGCATAGGCTGTGAACTGGTCAGTTATAGTATCTGGTAAACAACCAGATGATTTTATATTATGGGGTTTGTTTGTCAATTTCCATTCCAATGTAAACTGCCTGTTAGTGCTTTTGTTGATTCTGTTGGTGAAGCTTACCAGTTGGGTGAAGCCAATTAGGTGAAAAGATTCCTTGGAATGGCTGCTATTTATGAATTGTAGGTATATATTTAGGTTTCCTAAGATGAAGGTTTCCTGGGGGATGTTGTCAGATATCTAGTATAGGGTATTTTTGGCTGTGGTAAAGTTGTTGCCTGGTGGGATGTATACTGCTGAGACACATATAGATTTCTTTTGGTTGATTTTGAGTTATGCAATCAGAAGTCCAGTGTTATTAAATTTTGCGATATTTAGATGGGCTGTAGTTATTTCTAAGTTATTTTTTAAATGATAGCAATACTACCTGCTCTTTTAATATTTCTGTCTATTCTAGATAATTTCCAAACAACAAAACTTCTGACTTGAAGAAATCCACTAAAGACAAACTCAAGGTCATGCTGCTTAATGCTAGGAGCTTAAACTGTAAACTGCACTCCCTGGAAGCACTCCTCACCATGGAAGATGCTGACATTTGTGCAGTTACAGAGACAGGGCACTGACAGCACCCCAGCTTTACAAGACTAATATGCCTTTCATGTGTTCAGACCCCAAAACAAGCATGAAAGAACCAAAGGTGAAGCTGTATCCATCTTCATTAAATCCAAATACACCTCACGACTGATGAAACAGTACGTCTCTCTTGAGTCATTCCAGGTCCAATTAACTATAGGAAAAATATACTTCCACATCATTGCTAGCTACAGGCCCCCCACCATGAACCAGGAGAAGCACATTGTCTACCTGGACTTACTAGAATCGCATACAGCTTACAGCCATACACCTTAGTTATGGGAGATTTCAACTACCTTTCATCGATTGGGCAAATTACACAAACACAAACATGATCACTGTGAGGTTTCTTGAAACTGTTACTTCAAATGCCCTGGAACAGTTGGTTTGCAACCCCCCACAAGGGACTCAAATGTCTTGGATGTAGTGCTCACCAGCATGAGGGCCGGGCACTTCATTACCACTTGTGTGTTGCACTCCCTGGTAAGGTCAGACCATAAATCTATCTCATTTGAACTAAAGGTCAAGTCTGACACCCCCACAGGAATAAAAAACCTGAAAAATTTCTCCAATGCAAACTATTGTCTGCTATGTGATGAGATAAAAAGTTTCAAACCCCCTGCCAACATAGACAGCCATAACTGCTATGCAGAGGAATACACAATTGCCCTATATAGCCAGTTAAACAAATGCATCAACTAAGTCGTACCTAATAGGAACAAAACCAGGTCTTCTTGAAAAAATAAGCCACCCTGGTGGACTGTAATTATAAATAAGTTATACAACAAAAGAATGAAACTGATACCTAAGAACAGGAGGGAAGTAACTTAACAGAGGAAGAATATCCTCCACAGCTTGAACAAGCAAATCAGATATCCTGTTAAGTCCTCTAAGGCTAGCTATGAGTCTAAATTAGCATCCTTGTGAAACTGAAGAGGAAATGTGCAGCTGTGTGCCGAACTTATAGTGGATGATACTACTCACAGTGACCCCGAGTCAATTGCCAGCTAGCTGGCAGATATGCCAATAACTTCACCCCCCACCATTCCCACCTGACATATCCCAAAGCCTTCCTGGCACCAGTCCTCTACCGAGTATCTCCAAAGAACAGGTCATACAAGCAGTCTCCAAGACCAAAAACACAGACTCTATGGAACCAGATAATATCACAGCTTGCTTACTAAACAATCTAAAACAAGACCTAGTAGAACCATTCACCACTCACTTTAACCATGACATGAGAACTGACTTTGTCCTGGCAGAGTGAAGAACAGCAATTGCCTTGCACAAAGAGGATCCATCAACTGACCCTAGGAACTATCGACCCATAATCCTAACCAGACTTATCTGCAAGGCCATTGCATGACTCATCATGGACCTTTTCCACAAGGACATAGGTGACCTTCAAACTCTTGGCCTGACTCAGTTTGACTTCATCTAGGGTAGATCTTGCTTTTAAGCCTGGTGGACCTCTTTGAGAATGTCAGCAAAGCCCTGGATGGGTATAAAACAGTACATACCACCTATCTTGATTTAGCCAAGGCTTTTGACACAATCCACCATTCAGGTCTCATAGAGAAACTCTCTCTTCTTCCGATGAACCTATACATTACTAGATGGCTAGCCAACTGTCTCACCAACAGTATGCACACTGTCAAGGTTGGGGAGTCCACATCTACCAGTAGACCAGTTACCTGTGGGGTACTGCAAGGATCTGTGCTGGGTCCTCTACTGTTTAGAATCTATTTCTTTGAAATCAAGGTGAAGCTAGATGGCTTGTGGCCTATCAAGTTTGCAGATGACTGTATACTGGATGTAGTCACAAAGACCCCAATGATGTTAACATATTACAGAAAGGGCTGATGCAGACAAATGATTGGGGCTAAACTCATGAACTAAAACTTAACACAAAAAATGGTTCTTTATCCCCAATGACAAAGAAGTAGCCCCTGAAAATTATGATATAGATAGCACCCCCTCTAAGCTCAAACTCAGTGGTGTGAAACTTGGGAGCACAGGTTGGCAGCAATCTAAACTTTGATCACAATGCATCCATAGAGGCAAGAAAAGCATTCTATATTGCACATCTCATAAATCAGAGCATTGCATTCAAGACCAGGGAGGTTATAGCTCTACTGTACTCAACCCTTATCAGACCATTAATTGAGTACAATGCCCCCTTCTGTATGTACCTCATCAGACACCTGCAGCAACTTGAGAGACAACAGAGGTTTCTTACCAAGGGCCTCTAAAACATGACATGCATGGAAAGACTGAAAGCCCTGTCACTATACTCTGTATCATACAGGCTGCTGAGAGATGACCTGTGCCTGGCCTACAGAGCAGTCTTTGACCCTGCCCTAATGGAATTGCTGCACATCCACAAATCAAATGGGACAAGAATAATGCACTCCAGAGATCTAACCCAAGCCTCTGACATTAACAGAACATGCTGGAGAGACAGATATATCTCCCAGCGATTACCTTTCCTCTGGAATAAACTCCCACTCTATATGAAGCAGAGCTCTTCAATGACCCTATTCAAGTGCAACCTTGATAAATGGATGTATGACCATAAATTCATCCCAGGGGTGACACATATGTCCCTCATGGAGATGGGCAGTCAGTGCTGATCACAGAATTGCTCTAATAACAACGACCATCTAAATATGATTAGTATAGGGTACTCAGGTTTTTTACACAGCTAGGCTTGTAACTGCCCTAGAGACATTAGCCTAGTAACTTCCTATGAACCTATGAGTATGTTAAAACCTGTGGAACTAATTTCATTCTCAGTTATTTCTTGTTTTAGCCAGGTTTCAGTGGTGATTATAATGTCTAGGGTATAAAAATCTAGACGTGCAAGATAAAGGTGGGGTAAGTAGGGGTATGGAGCAATTTGCATGTGTACCTGACCTATACTACTGCTGATGAAATGATATTCTTAACTTTGATATATTTATAAGGGAACAGATCAGAGCATGTATATTGGTACAGAGAGACAGAGATAGACAGGGAGAGGAAGAGGGTTTTGTAATGTAATATATGTGTGTTTATGATGGAATTGGGATAAGATGTAGGAATATTATGATAGTTAGTGAAGGGAGCTAGTGTTGTGAGTGTACAAAGCAATAGCAATTGACTTACTGTCATTGTGAGTTGAGATGGAGAGAGTTTAGATGGTGGGAAGAAGAAGGTAGAAGTTTGGTAAGATGATGGTCGTGTGGTATATTAATGAAAGGAGTATTATGAAAAATGGAGAGAAATAGATGTGGTAATTGGTGGGGAGATGTTTGCAGGGTGGTTTATAGATAGTTAATGTAATGGAGAGTGGTAACTTGTGTGGTTGTATGGCATGCGTCTGTAGGCAGGGCAAGGTGATGAAGTGAGTAGTGTATAGATTAGGGATGAGACAAAAAATATGTATTGATAAGAAGGATAGTAGTCCAAAGTAGTAGCTATAAGCATTTATACAAGTATCTAAAAAAAGTGCTTTTGTGGTACTGGTATGTATTTATGTGTTTGTGTATGCATGTGTGTGTGTACGTGTTGCTAAATGTATATATATATATATATATATATATATATATATATATATATATATATATATATAGATATATGGATTCACTACTGAATCCCAAAATTATACAATCCCGAAGCCCAAAATACCGAGACTATAAGCCCGAAACCCCACATTACCGAAATATTAAAACCGCGAAATTCAAAATCGCAAAAGTACTACATACATACAGCACACACACAAACATACACACAGCCTCCCCCCATAACCAAACAAACCACCCTACACTAAAGATAAGCAGGGGGGCTTCGCCCCCTGCAACCCCCATGTGGGGGGCTGTGCCCCCCCACACACCCACTACTTTAATATTCTAACTCCGAGATCGCACAAACATACATGCAAAACAAACTCACACCCACACATTACAGCCCCTCACACACACCACAGTCACAACACACACTTAAACACACTAAAGCCCCTCACAAACACACTTACACACACATACTTACCTGAACCACAACACCAGAAGCGCTAACTCAAAATCCCTTAACATCGGGATTTTGAATTTCGCGCTTCTGGTCTTTCGGTAATGTGGGATTTTGGCTACATGGTCTCAAGCTTTTGAAATTCCAGATTTCAAAAGTTCGAGATTTAGTAGTGTTCCTATACACACATATATATATATATATATATATATATATATATATATATATATACACACACATATGTGTGTGTGTGTGTGTGTGTGTGTGTGTGTGTGTGTGTGTGTGTGTGTGTGTGTGTCTGTGTGTGTGTGTGTGTCTATATATATATATATATATATATATATATATATATATATATATATATATATATATATATATAGATATATATATAAATGTACAGGTCTATAGTAGAACACCAAAGTTTCAAAACTTTGAGTGTTCTAATATCTACCCATTTTCAGCGAACGCTGAAAATATGGAAGAAGCAGAAAACCTAATTTTTTCCTAGGGAAAGAATTCAGTTGTCCGTTTCTGTTGCTTCGGTATTTTCAGAGTTGTGGTGGAAAGTTACGGGTCAGGTTCAGGGAAGTGTGCGATTGTGTGGACGTGAGGGTTAGGGCGGGTTAGGTGAGTTAGGGTTAGGGTGCGGGTGAGGTGACTGTGTGATAGTGACGGACCTTAGGGTTAGGGTTTAGGTTAAGGTAAGTGGATAGTTAGTGGTGTATGTATAGTTTAGTGCAGGGTTAGGTGTAAGAGTTTAGGTGTATGTGTGTGGATTGCTGTTTGTTTGGTGTGCTTGTGTTGTGTGTGTGTGTTTTGGAACAGCAAATTTTTTTCCCTAGGATTTTTAAAATTTTCGATTAATAGGGTTCGATATTAGAACACTCAAAGTTTTGAAACTTTGGTGTTCTAATATAGACCCTATATATACATATATATATATATATATATATATATATATATATATATATATATATATATATTTATAATACACAAGTGTGTGTGTGTGTGTGTGTGTGTGTGTGAGTGTGTGTGAATGGATGGATAAAAGTGTTGGTAAGCAGGAGTGTGCATTGAAACAAGTGGGATGAGAATATCTGTCAAGAACGTTTTAAGTCGGTGGAATGAGATGCAGCAGAAATTGACAAAGGATAGCAACTGGAAGAAGGTTTCTAATGTATAAGTCTTTAAGGGATGGGTAATATGTACTACAGTTTATGAGTAGTTAAGTGGGAATGCATGTAAGGGTCTGGGGGTGGCTGAGGAATGGGAGGTGTGAGGGAACTGAAGTGGCCAGAGATAATAGCAGTAGTAGGAAACAATCAGTCTGTGAAGGCAATTTTAGCATAATTAATGGTAAAGAGACACATTTAAAATCATGTAGATAATTATGGACTAAAAATGCTTAGTTATTAGTTGGAGACATGCAAACTCATTCGTACCCCAAATTAAATTAGCTAACATTACCTAAACTATTAAAGTGTGTGTGTGTGTGGGTGTGTGTGTGTGTGTGTGTGTGGGGTGGCAGTCACAGGCATTTCCTTAGCCTGAACTGATGCAGTTGCTTTTACAGTTACATGAGAAGAAAATGTAGGCCTTGGTAACAAGTAATTTAACAGGGACTGCTGACTTAGTTACCAAATAACAATAAAGACATACAGGAGAGTTAACTTGTAGTTGCTACTTTACATGCCTTTTGCAAGTTGAAAAAGGAAAGTAGAATGTTGTACTCAGTGGGGTTCATGGTAGATGTGTAAAACCTTATTGTGTTTTGTAAAAGAAGCACCCAAACTGTAGCTTGAAGTAACTGAGCATGAGAAAAGACACAAGTGACTGCCATTGAAATAAAGAAGAGATAGAGTGTCTTAGTCAAACGTAGAGTGCTTTAGTCGTATATACATAGTTTATTGTGATTTTTATTTTTTATGGCTCTAGAATGTCTTTTATATGGACTAATTTGTTTCTTACTGTAGTGCAGAGACCCAAATTGCTGATTGAACTAATGCCTCCTTGATGGCTTTGATAACTGGTGATAGTTTTGTGATGATGCAAGAAAAGTAGTGATGTTTCAGGGGGTTGCCCATTGGGTGAGGAACAAAATGATGAAGCTATGCACATACGTTCATAGGTTCATAGGTTCATACTAGGCTATCTGCCCTGAGGCAATTATAAGCCTAGCCCAATTCTGTATGGCTTACACCACCCCTTGATTTGAGTATACTGTGCCCTTAAAGGTTTAGTTTACTGTGCCTCTGTCTAATAGTGACACGGGAGTAATCCCTGGGACAAACCTATGATCCCCCATCCACCTATCGAGATTCTTCTTGAAGAGATTCAGTGAGGTGCTCTGCCTCACATGAACTGGAATTCTATTCCAGAGCGAAGGGAGCCTCTGGGTTATGAACCTGTCCCTCCAGCAAGTTCTATTTATTTCTGTGCTGAGGTTCAAGTCCCTCGAGCGTGTGGCTCTAAGGGATTTAGATTTACTGAGGTGGAGCATGTCCATTAATTCTGGATTTGACATAGCTTTGTATGTCAGGCATAGATCGCCTCAAGTAGGCGGTATGCAACTGAGTAGAGCTGGAGTTTTTAACCGAGCAGCATATGGCATCTGTTTGAGACCCTTGATCCTCTTGGTGAGATACTTTTGGGGTCTTTCTAATTGCTGCAGGTGTCGGGTAAGGTACATCCCAAAAGGGCATTGTATTCTATGATGGGCCTGATGAGGGATGAATAAAGGGGCACGATTACCTCTCTTGATCTAGATGTGAAACCTTTCGTGATGAGGTGGGCTATGTAGAAGGTCTTTCTAACCACTTTGGCAATGTGGTTTTCAAAGGAGAGATTGCTATCAACTTGGGACCCCAGGTCCCTAATAACTTTCTCTGTACTTAATGGGTTTCCGCCTATGTGGTAATTTGTGGGCACATTGTTTTTGCCAAAGGGTATCACTATACATTTTTTGGCATTTAGCTTTAGACCATGGCGCTGACACCAGTTATCTGTCTCTGTGAGACCTTTTTGAAGGATGTTTGTGTCAGCTGGAGAGTTGATTATGGCGCCCAGTTTGCAGTCATCTGCGAACTTGGTGAGCCATCGTCCTCCCACATTTGCCTGTACCTCGGAAAAGTATATACCGAACAAAAGTGGTCCCAGGACAGAACCCTGTGGGATGCCACTTGTGACTGGTTTCGAGTCTGACATGGCTCCAGCAACTCTCACTCTGTGGGTTCTGTCTTTGAGCCAGTTTGCGACCTATCTTGTGACATAGGGGTTTATATTTAAGCTGGATAGCTTATCTATGATGCTCGAGTGGGGTATTGTGTCAAATGCCTTTGCAAGGTCCAGATAGGCTGTGTGGACTACCTTCCCTTCATCTATGGCTTTGGTGACTGTTTCGAAGAAGTCAACCAGGTTCAAAAGGCAGGATCTGCCCTTGACAAAGCCGAACTGGGTAGGATCTAGTGTCTGTAGGTCCCCAATGTCTTTGTTTATGAGCTCCATGATGATCCTCTCCATAGCCTTGCAGACTAAGCTTGTCAGGCTTATGGGGCGATAGTTTCCAGGGTGCGTAGAGGCTCCACCTTTGTGGAGTGGGACTACTGTTGCTAGACGCCATTCTGTGGGCACATATCCTGTAGTGAGGCTGAGATTGTATAGCTGTTTTATTTGAGGGATTAGTTCCTCTTGGAGTTCATGTAGGACGCAACCTGGGACGCCATCTGGTCCCATGGAAGCAGTGTTTTTTGCTTTGGAGAGGGCAGCCTTCAACTGAGCATCAGAGATGTTTGGGAGGCAGCCCTCTGCTGGGATAGATACTTGCTCTTTTGGGGGGGAGGGGGTGGAGAAGTTTGCACTGAACCTGTCTGCTAGGATATTGGCGATGTCTGTGGGTTCAGTGTATTTTTTGTCGTTTAGAATCAACTCAGAACAAGTCTGGGAGTTGCATCCCAGGTTTCTAACATAACTGAAAAAAGCCTTATGATTGTCTTTGGTGTCCTGTGCAATTTTTCTCTCGAAGCTGGCCTTGGAGGATTTTATGAGGGATCGTAATTTTTTGCTAGTACTGATCAGAGATGCCTTCCATATTAGGGACTTTGCTCTATCATGTAGTAGCTTCCTCCTTCTGTTGTACAGTTTATTTATGGCAGAGGTCCACCAGACTGGACGCCTGCCTTTGGATGATTGGGTCTTGGTTTTGTTTGGGATAGCATGATCCATGCATTCCTGGAGATGTCCGTAGAATGCATTTATATAGGATTCTGCAGTTTGGGCCATAGTTTCCACTGGCCCTGGGGCCTTGAAGGATTCCACTTCAGTTTTGAGAAGTGAGAAGTTCACTTTTGAGAAGTTTTTCACTGTGGTTTTCTGGGCTGGGGGTGGGGTTGGGATGTGGACATCCAGTTTGATTAATTTATGGTCTGATCTTACCAATGAGGGATATACTTCTGGTGTGGAGCATAGAGTCCCCATGTTGGTAATGATCAGGTCTAGTATGTTGTCCCCTCTTGTGGGAGTGGTGACTAGTTGTTCCATAGCATTTGAGTTTATAATTTCCATAGCATTATGGATCATTGTGGGAGAAGGAATCAGGGGTTTGTTTAGTGCTCTTGGCTTGTGTTCTCTTCTGTATCATATTTATGTAAGAAAAGTAAGAAGAGATGAAGAAAAAAGGGACTTTAATGTGCTCATCTATGGTGTTCCAGTATCCAACACTGTAAAAGGAAACAGAAATGGTAATGACTATTCATCTTTATCTGAATTGTCAGACCAGCAGAATGCTGATTCTGGTTCAGTAGGAGTGCTGTTTTTTCTTGTTTGTTTTATTTCAGTCAATGTGGATAGAAGGAAGAATCTTTTTCAGAGCAAGATTCTAAAATATATCCTTCCTAAATCACTTTTTTATACATTTGTTATGCAGATAAGTCCACTGGATACCAGTGTCCCTTTTTAAGGGGTGATCTGAGAATACTGTCTGTTCAGTCTCATCAGTTGGAAGAAGGTAGGTGACACAGCAATCTGATAATGTTTCTGAAGGCATTAGGAAGCTATTTCCAGACAAACTTGTTATTGACTCCCTTCCACCTAATGATAACTTAGCTTCTGCTACTCAGGTTCTTTAGCCAAAATACCCAAAACCATGATCAGCATACTTGATAAAGTGAAATAAATTAAAAAAATCGCTGCACCAGAACACAACAGAGTCTTTAATTACACAAAGTTTTTAACCTCTTAAATATACTGGGGATGTTATCATCCCCCTGTTCCCCGATGACTTCACCCAGATCATTATCGGATGCTCCGCCACTATTATTCTTTGGTTCTCCTCTTCCATGTGGACAGGTTATACTTTGTTGTTCTTGTAGCCACTGATGTCTCAGAGAATATTTTTCTGTTTCCTTTTAAAGGAAGCTGTCTCATGTTCTGGCACCTTTTATAGAATAGACTGGAATTCCTAAAATCGATGCCCAAACAATAAATCTTTCTGTATCTTGGAATCAAGATTACGAATTTCCTCCTCTAGCTGGTTCAGCTGCCTCAGATTATCCCGAACAATTTGTGTCTTTCGGCTTTTCCCAGTTAGGGGTCACCACAGTGGAACTCCGGTCCACTAATGATTGGCAGTAGATTTTTAAATACTGGCTTACCGGGCCTAATGCACAACCTTCAATGAAGGAACGCCCATTCAGGCATGTCGCTACACAGAAGACGCTCTAACTGAGAATTGAACGGGCAACGTCTAACTGTGAGGCAACATAATATTCATATATTCAATACCTATATGGTCGAAAAATTCCACAGGTTCAAAATGCAACAAGGGACCCATGGATGACCCCACTGGGGTATTTCCAAATGTGTAAGCTTTTGGGTACTTGCTTGTTACTTATACAATAGTTAAGAAAGAATTGTCCAACTGTATTGACTTAAACATAGTCAGTAGTGATTCACATTTATTAATTCTTGCTTCGAATGTAACTTCACAATCTAGTGTTTGTGTCAGACCTCTGGACCACTTCTTCAGTAAAACCTGTTTTGAAGTAAACCAATCCTGGAGCAGTGCACACTGTGAAAAAACAATGCAACATTGTATATAAAATAGTATGATACATTAGCTGTATGACATAAAAAGAGACAAAACAGTTACTGTACAGTGCGATATAGGGAAACAGTATACTGTAGCACTGTACCATAGTTGTGTTGCACAAAAGATGGCAGTGAAAACAGTTACAAATAAGTGCATCCATATGCATGTTGTACAACATAATACAGTACAATGCAGTACAGTATTTTAAGGATCTGTTGAACAGCAGGGATGGATGCCACAGCACAATAAGCCAAGAGATCTTCAGTAAAATAACAGTATAATATATATATTAAATATAGAAATAAATACAGTGCAGTAAAGCAGAAGTATCATAGCAACAAGGTACTAAGCAATCAGCCACAGCAAGCATACAGTATTATAGGGCACTAAACAATTAGCTGCAGTTGAGAAGCACATAGAGAGGAATGAAAAATCCTACATCACTAGTGGACAGAAAGTAACACAAACTATCACTTCATGCAAGCGGGTGCAGTCAAGCACTAGGGTACAATAGTGCAGTGAATAGAGGTTTAAAGGAATAGAATAGCTACCAAGAGGAGTGCTTGCTTATGTGGTTTGCATTCTGGTATTATGTTGTATATTCTTTAGACTTGCCTGGTAAGTGTAGTACCGCCTATATTTTGTAGGACTGGTTTTCAAGTCAAATCTAGTAAAATAATTCAGATTGATGTCACAGCTCACTTCTTCACTATTTTAGAACCATAATGTTTCATTATGATGTGTGTTTTAAAAGAAAGATTATTCTTACTGTAGGAACTTTGTATGTATAAGGTAAGTGTACTATTTTATTCTACATATTTTTGATATTGCACAGTTATTGTATTTAATTTAGTTTTTTAAATGAATTTAATTAATTATGGTGGACCACATAATGCTTCTTATATAGGTTCATAGGTAGGTAATAGTTTATCGGCCCTAGGGCCCATACAAGCCTAGCCAAAAAATGTACCCTGGCTTTCGCCACCCAAGAAAATTATTTTCCTGTGCCCCTGTCGAGCAGAGCCACAGAAGTGATCCCCGGGGTGAATTTCCCATTTCCCATCCAATCATAAAGATTTTTCATGAAGAGTGCTAATGAGGAGCTCTGTTTGACATAGATAGGTAGTCTGTTCCAGAGTATGGGAAGTCTCTGGGACAGGAATCTATCCCTCCAGCATGTTCTGTTTATTGTGGTGACAAGGTTTAGGTCCCTAGAGCATGTAGCTTGGAGGGATTGGGATTTATTTAAGTGGAGCATGTCCAGCAGCTCTGGGTTTGACATAGCTTTGTATGTTAGGCAGAGATCGCCCCTGAGTAGGTGATATGCGATGGAGTAAAGCTGTCGTTTTTTGAGACGGTCTGCATAGGGCATCTGTTTGAGGCTAGTAATCCTCTTTGTGAGGTATTTCTGTGGTCTTTCCAATTGTTGTAGATGTTTTGTGAGGTACATACCAAAAGGGGCTTTGTACTCTATAATGGGTCTAATGAGTGATGAGTAGAGGGGAACAATGAACTCTTTTTTTCTGGATGAGAATCCTTTTGTGATGAGATGAGCCACGTAGAAGGATTTACTGACCACTGTGGTGATGTGATATATATATACATATATATATATATATATATATATATATATATATATACGAGTAACTAAAAGCACCCACAAGAAAGAACTCCAACAATATAACCAAAGATGCAGACTGCAGAAAAACGAGCCACTCGACCAAAGTGAAGTGAAATAAAACAATTTAATACAATCCGAAAAGTTAAGCGCTTTCAACTGCACCAACACAGTCTTCTTCAGAACAAATTAATTACATCCAAAATCACATTTTATACTGTCATAACTCCACAGAATCAAAAAAACCGCCAAAACCTTAAAGCAGCAATGTTTGCTAAAATATCTTATGTATTGGTAGCATGTAAAGTGCTTAAGTGCTATACAAAAAATAAAATAAAATTTAATATTTAGAATAAACATATGAATCAAATACAGGACATAAAAACTACACATAAAAATTGTGGATATATAAATATCATAATTTATCAAATGCATAAAAATTTTTTAAAAACTAATTGAATACTAAAAATGGCTTAATGCTAAGGACACCTGGCATCAATGACCACATTAGCATTAAGCCATTTTTAGTATTCAATTAGTTTTTAAAAAATTTTTATGCATTTGATAAATTATGATATTTATATATCCACAATTTTTATGTGTAGTTTTTATGTCCTGTATTTGATTCATATGTTTTATTTTATTTTTTGTATAGCACTTAAGCACTTTACATACTACCAATACACAAGATATTTTAGCAAACATTGCTGCTTTAAGGTTTTGGCGTTTTTTTTTGATTCTGTGAAGTTATGACAGTATAAAATGTGATTTTGGATGTAATTAATTTGTTCTGAAGAAGACTGTGTTGGTGCAGTTGAAAGCGCTTAACTTTTCGGATTGTATTAAATTGTTTTATTTCACTTCACTTTGGTCGAGTGGCTCGTTTTTCTGCAGTCCGCATCTTTGGTTTTATATATATATATATATATATATATATATATATATATATATATATATATATATATATATAGTAAGAAGTTCTACCTTAATTATCATGGACCACATGATGTTTCTTATATAAGGAAGTTCCAACATTTTGTGAACTGTTTGTGATGAAGTCCTGCTATGTCAGGATGAAAGCACTTAACTAATAGCATGCTTTGTGTGGTAACCATGTCAGGACCTGCTAGAGTAAGTGCTGAAATGTGGAGACTGAATGGCCAAAAGAATGGACTTATATATGGTAAGTCCAAGATGCCATTTCTTAGAATATTCTCCTTTCTCTGAGGTGTGGTGATCTTAGAGTCGGTATGTATATAAGTTCAGGGTGTGTAGCTTTAGAAACATTATATACCAAAGCAGTAGCTGACTCTGTTAGTGACTGGTGTCATTCTCAGTCTGGGGTGCAAAATGAAGAAAACAGTCCATGATCTTGCAGGTGCTCCTAAAACTCAAAAGCCAGACAGGTCACATTTCTGTGCCCTGCCACTCAATTCAGCTGAGGAGCAAAAAACAAAAAAGGTTATTCTCCTTTTAAACTGTAGCAAACTGCTTACTATTTATATTTGTGGCAAATGGCTTGCTAAAACTTATGTAACATGAGGAGCTTCATTACTGCTGTAGAGCAGTATAAACATTCATTTCTGGGGTGGCATTCAAAAATGCTGTTACAGAAACAAACACTGGCACTGCACTAATGATCCATCAGCATGACATGACCAAGTCCCCCTAGCATATTGTATGAAGGACAACTGTCCCCTTCACCCCACTCTAACTATGCTACTGATGAATACACTGAATAATGTCAGTACACAGAAAAATGCTGGAAAAAAGTTTTAGTCCCCATTCATGGACAAGTATAGGGCAGCGCTGCAGATGTGATATGTTAATGTGTACCACCCAAGAAGTTGGTGTATACGATGCCATATGCAGATGAGCAGCCTATCTGTCCTTGAAGGAGTGGTTCCAGCCCAGTAACTTGTAGCTTATTGGCTGTTTTGGGCCATTTCCTAGCTCTTTCTAACCCCCTGCTATAAAGCCCGCTTTAGCGCGCTTTTGCACTTGTATTTGACTCAGCACAGCTCCTCGTGGTGTCCTGCAGAGTTCTACAAGCAGCAGCGAGTGGAAGAGTGACTTTCCATTGATTTATAAGTATTTTTTGGCTACTTATTTCCGACTGCTTTTTCTCACCGAAAAGCGAGTTTCTATAACTAAATAAGCTCTGCAAAGTTGATTTACTGCATTATTGTTTGTTTTCCTGAACTTTTTTGCACTTTAAAGTTTGTTTTTGCTTAATTGAACTGGTAGGCTACACACTCAAGTGCGCTAGCCAATTTAAAGCATTTACTGTTGTTACTGTATCTATTTTCTGCTACTTTGTAAAAAAAACAAAACAAAATCCTTGTTTCCTGCCTTTACTGAACTAGAATAGTCCAGTCTTCAGGTATTGCTGATCTCTGGGCTGTGTCATAGTTCCTGTGTTGCCCATATCCTTGTTTGGATAGGAGGAAGCTTCTTTGTTCACCAGTGGGAGTGGGGAGCTCTGAGCAGCCTATCTGTCCTTAAAGGAGTGGTTCCAGCCCAGTAACTTGTAGCTTATTGGCCGTTTTGGGCCATTTCCTAGCTCTTCTAACCCCCTGCTATAAAGGCCACTTTAGCGCGCTTTTGCGCGAATTTGCGCATAGCGCAGCATCGGGCAGCGCTGCTTAATCAGGTTTAAAGTATTCCCGGCTCCACAAAGTCTGCTCTTCATTTTTTCCCTTAGAACTGCTCTAACTCTCAAGCTAAGCATTCTATTCTTAATCTAAAAACCATACACTTGCTCCTACAGGCATTTTGTATAAGGTAAGCACTTTTTAACTAAAAAAGCACTACATCCTCCTAAAATCCCCTTGAGTACCCTATCCCCTATAGGTCTTTTCTGATTCAGTTTCATAGCAGTTCCTTATACTATTCTAGCATGCCAAAGGGACAGTTGCTGGTTTCCTCTCCAATTCAGTTGGTGAATCAGGGAATCTTGAAGCAATGTTACAACTGCCTCATGTACACAGACAACCCTCTCCTCCTACCAACAAATACAAATATATGTGAGAGATGCAACCATATAGCCAAATTGGAGGCTGAGCTCTCTCGACTCAGTACTGGCATAACCAGTCAGGAGGAGAAGGAAACCACACACACCACAAATCCAGTCATACATAGACCTACCACAACTGCAAACCAAACACATAAACACACAAAAACATACTCGGAGGCTCTAAATAAAAATCTACCAAAGCAACAGAAACCTCCAAAGCAGACATCCAAGCAACCACTACCTCAAAACAAAACACATGCAACACATAATTCACAAAGTCAGTGTGCCAAACAGTCACAGCCCTTAAGGCTAAACAACATACCTGACACACTTGTAATAGGTGACTCTATAGCCAGACACACTGACGTCCCGCTCACCAGGCTGAACAAGGAAAAGATCACAGTAAGCTGCCTGTCGGGCGCTAGAATCCACCACATAGCACAAGCACTCAGGTCACTCCAAAGCAGGTACAAATATGACTCACTCATTGTCCATGCTGGTGTGAATGACTTGAGACGTACCTCAGTGGACTACATGAAAAGAGACATAGAGGAGCTCTCTGATTATGTAGCCCAGGCTGGTATGACCCTGACCTTGAGCAGCATCTTACCCTCACCAAGAATGATGCCACAGTACAAAGACAAAATGATCAATTTTAACAATTGGCTTAAGTATTGGTGTCATTCTAAGGGGATCCAATGTCTGTCTGCTTGGGATGACATGCTAGACAAGCCACGCTGCTTTGCAAGGGACGGCTTGCACCTGTCACCCCTGGGCTTTCGGATATTGGCAAAGGCTCTTGCCACCCCCATAGTGCCTTTTTAGGCAAGGCTCAAAGGACAAACCCACCTCCCTAATAAACACAAGTAAAAAGAAACTAAGGGTAATGCTGCTCAACGTCAGAAGTCTAAACCTCAAGATGCATGCTCTCGAAGCCCTCCTCAGTATGGAGAACATCAATGTCTGTGCAGTGACAGAAACCTGGTTCAAGGCTCCAGAGAGCACCCCAGCACTACCAGGTTATACCTCATATCATCCTTTTCGGCCCCAGAACTTGGACCAAACCACAAAAGGAGGGGGAGTATCCATATTCATCAAGGATACCCACACCTCCAGGTTAGTGGCAATGCACGAAGCATCGGAGACCATCCATGTGCAACTAATAGTGGGCAAAACTGCCCTCCAGTTTGTAGCATGCTACAGACCACCCTCTCAAACTCAGGAACCCCACTCGGCCTTCCTAAAGACACTGGAGAATATGAAGGTCTCTCCAACCACCATCATATTGGGGGAACTTCAACTACCCAAACATAGACTGGGAGCATTACTCAAGCCCCAATACCCTAGCCCAAAGGTTCCTAGATTTCATAAACTCAAATGCTATGGAACAACTAGTCACCTCTCCCACAAGAGGGGAAAACATATTAGACCTGATCATCACAAACATGGGGACACAATGCTCCATACCTGAAGTATACCCCTCGTTGGTAAGATCGGACCATAAATTAATCTCCCTGGAAATCCACATCCCGCCCCCACCCCCAGCACAGAAGACCACAGTGAAGAACTTCTCAAAAGCTGACTTCACACTTCTTAAGACCAAAGTGGAATCCTTCAAGGCCCCCGGGCCAGTGGAAACCACAGCCCACTCTGCTGAATCCTTTATAAACGCATTCTATGGACACCTACAGGAATGCATGGATCATGCAATCCCAAATAAAACCAAGACCCATTCCCCCAAAGGCAGGCATCCTGTCTGGTGGACCCCAGCCATTAATAAGCTATACAACAGAAGGAGGAAGCTACTACATGATAGAGCAAAATCCATAAAAGGGAAGGCATCTCTGATCAGTACTAGCAAAAAACTACGATCACTCATAAAATCGTCCAAAGCCAACTTTGAGAGAAAAATTGCACAAGACACTAAAGATAATCACAAGGCTTCCTTTAGTTATGTTGGAAACCTGAGTGGAAAC
Organism: Protopterus annectens; assembly: GCF_019279795.1. Classification (NCBI taxonomy): domain Eukaryota; kingdom Metazoa; phylum Chordata; order Ceratodontiformes; family Protopteridae; genus Protopterus; species Protopterus annectens. Next base: position 85,890,989 of record NC_056742.1, read on the forward strand.
TCCCAGATATGCTCAGAGTTAGTCCAAAATGACAAAAAATACACTGAACCCACAGACATTGCCAACAGGGTTGGGAGGGTGGTCTAATGGTTAAGGTGTTTGCCTTACAAACACAAGGTGCAGGGTTTGAGTCACACAAGGGATAATTGGCTAGGCTCAAAATGGCTCAGAGCAGTTAGCAGCAGTTAGCCTAGTACTAATCTATGAACCTATGAACCTATGAACCTATGAACCTATGAACCTATGAACATACTAGTAGACAGGTTCAGTGCAAATTTTTCTCCCCCCTCCCCTCCAAAGGGACAAATATCTATCCCAGCAGAGTGTTGCCTCCCTGACATCTCAGATGCCCAGGTGAGAGCCGCCCTCTCCAAAGCTAAAATCACAGCATCAATGGGACCAGACGGTGTCCCGGGTTGCATGCTACATGAACTCCAAGAAGAGCTAAACCCACACATAAGGCAGCTGTTTAATCTCAGCCTTACTACAGGATATGTACCCTAAGAATGGCGTACAGCAACAGTGGTCCCAGTCCACAAAGGAGGTGCTTCTACGGACCCTGGAAACTACCGCCCCATAAGCTTGACGAGCCTGGTCTGCAAAGCTATGGTCATTAACAAGACATTGGGGACCTACAGACACTGGATCCTACCCAATTCGGCTTTGTTAAGGGCAGATCCTGCCTCTTGAACCTGGTCGACTTCTTTGAAACAGTCACCAAGGCCACTGACGAGGGTAAGGTAGTTCACACAGCCTACCTTGACCTTGCAAAAGCCTTCAACATAATACCCCACTCGGGCATCATAGACAAGCTCTCCAGCTTAAATATAAATCCCTATGTCATAAGATGGGTTGCAAACTGGCTCAAGGACAGAACCCACAAGGTCAGAACTGCTGGAGCCATGTCAGACTCTAAACCAGTCACAAGTGGCGTCCCACAGGGCTCAGTCCTGGGACCTCTCTTGTTTGGCATTTATCTTTCTGAGGTACAGGCTAACATGGGAGGATTGTGGCTGACCAAGTTCACAGATGACTGCAAACTGGGCGCCATAATTGATTCTCCAGCGGACACAAGCATCCTTCAAAAGGGTCTCATAGAAATGGAAAACTGGTGCCAGAGCCATGGCCTTAAACTAAATGCCAAAAAGTGTATAGTCATACCCTTTGGGAAAAACAAAGTACCCACAAATTACCACATAGGTGGTAATCCATTAAGTATGGAAGAAGTAATTAGGGACCCAAGTTGACAGTAACCTCTCGTTTGACACTCACATTGCCAAAGTGGTTAGAAAGGCCTTCTATATTGCCCACCTTATCATGAAGGGATTCACATCTAGATCGGGAGAGGTCATTGTGCCCCTTTACTCTTCCCTCATCAGGCCCATAATTGAGTACAATGCCCCATTTGGGATGTACCTTACCCGACACCTGCAGCAATTGGAAAGACCCCAAAAGTACCTAACCAAGAGGATCAAGGGACTCAAACATATGCCATATGCTGCCTGGCTAAAGAAACTCCAGCTCTACTCAGTAGCATACCACCTACTCAGAGGCGATCTATGCCTGACGTACAAGGTCATGTCCAACCCGGAATTAATGGATATGCTCCACCTCAGAAAATCCAAATCTAGCAGAGCTATGCGAGCGAGAGATTTGAACCTCAGCACAGAAATAAATAGGACATGCTGGAGGGACAGATTCATAACCCAGAGGCTTCCTTCACTCTGGAATAAAATCCCAGTCCATGTTAGGCAGAGCCCCTCACTGATTCTCTTCAAGAGAAATCTTGACGAGTGGATGGGAGATCATAGGTTTACCCCGGGGGTCACTTCTGTGTCACTGCTAGACAGAGGTACAGTAAACTAAACCTTAAAATGGGCACAGTATACTCATTCCAAGGGGTGGCGAAAGCCAAACACACTCTGGCTAGGCTTATAAATGCTCTAGGGCAGATAGCCTAGTATGAACCTATGAACCTATGATCCACTTATCATGAATACAAGTGCAAACATAGTTCAGAGGCAAGTAAGCTATATATCAAGATAGTCTACAGCAATGCTATTAATACCCATTTACATAGGAATCATAGCAGAAGTGAGTGCACTTGTCTGCTATGTAAGCAAAGCTTGTCTCCCCATCTATGCCTCCTCTATATATAAAGGGGATCCAGCATGCTGGTTGCAGGCAGGCACGACAGAGATATATTTATAAAGGCTGCCTGCTCAAAACCAAATGTGCTGCATCAGGGAAGTTCCTCTTTTCATGCTGGGTGGGGGGTAATTCAGAGTTACAGTATTAAACATTGGAGGATTAGCATGAGGTCTCCCCTTGGCAAGGAGCTGTGTGTTGTAATACATCAAACTAGATGTTTGATATCCACTGGAAGATGTAGACAAATGCATACCCATATGCATAACAAAGAGCACAGGCATTTGCTTATATACACAGCATACATATTAAGTGCCCCATGTTGTCAGCTGCTGCTACTGTCACACAGTAGAAGTATAATCAACCCCACAGGCACCAGTGGGATACACTAATAGTAGTGCAGACCAATGCAAGCCTTTGACCTGGCAGGACTCTGTACATCTGTGACAGAATCAAGGAGTGCAAAGTTCAAAACAATTAGATATGAACAGTAGTAAACTGGAAACAGTGATGAGCACAATGTTTTTTAGTATCTTTCTGAACTGTATTGACTTTTCTTGCATACTTTTGCTAGCAGCACTGATCCACACTCCATGCATCCCTTTCAAATGTGCAGAACTGAACAATAAGTACACAGAAAGTTGTGGGATGCATGTACTGCAATATATCATGTGTAGTCCAACCCTGACATGTTCCATCATGCTAAAATAAAGTATGCCCAAAGCAGTTCTTCTCTCCTTGCTACCATAAGGTAGCTGAATCCTTATTACTATCTGTGATGTCCCCACTCTGGGCCAGTAATGAAGGAGCCTGAATCCTCACCACTGAAACTGTAGAGGGATGTTCACTTGGAATAAAAATAGAATACACACAGTATTTCCAGATGCATCTCTCTACATCAAGCACACTTTCCCTTAAGAGCACACAGGTAACATAGTCAGTCCAGGGGCTGGGTCCTTTCTCTCTATCCACATCCCAAATAAGAGTGCCTACTGGCACAGCTGTAGGGTTGAATCCTCAGCTGAGTGTCCAAGACAAGTCCTCTAGCACCCTCTCTGTGAAATCAGTGTTTTGTGTCCCTGCTCCAAGTGGCTGACATATACACACTCTGAGATTTGATTTTTCACACACACACACACACACACACACACACACACACACACACACACACACACACACACACACACACACACACACACACACAAACACATGCTTGGGAAAGGCTGGCAGAGATTTACTAGCTATGCCTTCTTCTGCCAAGACTATAAGATAGTTACACTATCACCAGACACCCCAAAGAATGAGTCATATTAATATTAATACAAATGATAGTGTTTGCACAATGCTGTAAGGCTTTCAGAAGTGGCAACAGTCTCACCAAATAGATACAAGTCCTCTCAAAGTTTAAAATATTCTCTAAAGGACCAGCCACAATGAAAAGTTTAAATATATTAAAAATGAATAATAAAATAACATGAAAATACTAAATATCTATTTATGGTAAACACCAGGGTTTCAAGCATAGGAAATATTAAAATAACACAAATGAATAGATTCACATAGATACAGAAAAACAGTATTTCACTAATCTCATTATATTTTCCTGACTGAGACTACAGCAAGGCAAGATGAAGTAGGTAAGGGCTCTATCATTGTCAGGTTACAAAAACAGACTGCTCTGAGACTTTAGTCTCAGCTAGTATTAAAACATTATTTTAGTGATGGATTACAGAATGACATCACATACATCTGATCATCTGACTTCTGCTTCCCATGCATCCCCGCATTGCTAGTATCTGCCAGGATTTCGGACATATGTGTCAATACTACACACATTTAAAGCTTGCTAAGAGCTGATGTAGCTTCTGGAAGTCATAAAACAATTCCAAACTTCTACCCTTCTAGAGTAGCAATTACTTCACTGCTAAAGACAATACTTGTTTTTCCAGACATTTTGTCTCTGGCTGCAATCAGAACTGTAAGATACAATCTTTCTGGCCTAAATTAAGTAATTTAATTTCTTATTATTAATTTTTCAAAGTCAGGTGAATTGAGACTAAACTCTTCTCTTTCAGTATGCTCTGTTAAAACATATGCATTTAAACAGTTACAATAATACATGTATATTTATTTTTCTGTCCAGCAGGCAGGCACACTGTTCATACATATTTAACACAAGCAGCTTTATAACTTTATAAATACATTTTTCAACACAAGCATTTGTACAAATCAGTTTAATATACAAATGACATATTATTGTTTATAAAATTATGTCTAGCTGTGCTGGCATATGTTACACACCCACTGCTTTACTTCTGCTTGCATACCTGGCAATACCTCACACTGTCACAGTATCAGCCAGACATATTTATAGACAGCTTTGTTTCTAACAGGACTACATGATTTATCATGGGGAAACGCTTTTAATATCCATCACCATGCAGTTTTCCAACACCTTAACTGACTGACCCTAGCAACAGGCTAACACCAATTTATTTCCATGATGCCTTTCTCCAGTCAACTGCTCATCCTACTTTATCTGCCTTCCTTCCCTTGTACTACTCTCCAAAGTCCGCACCTCGCTTCTTTATATCATTCATGACCTGTAAAGCTGTAGACCATCGCTTCTTCAGTATCATACCCATCTTGTAGAATTCCTTGCCCAGACTATCAGAAAACTGAATTCCACATATACCATCAAAGATTTTTATAAGATCACCACCCATCCACAAAAAAGAGAGCAAAGTAGCAATTAGCATAGTACCTACCAACTGGGCCTAACATCTTGTGCTAAATATTCCATGCTCTTTGCGAACCCTCTTAGGTAGTGAGTGATGATTTATGTTCATACTTCATTATTTGTATTACTGCCTCTATGTCTTAAAGAAATTAAATACTGCTTATCTAGTCCTTATGAATTTTTTACTTCTCTATTTGGAGACATAAATCCTGCTGTCACTAGAAACAGGCAATGGGCCCAGTGGGAACACATGGTTAATACATTCTAAATAAGTACATTATACTCCTGATGTTCTTTGCATATTACTCAAACAACAGAGTATATAGTGTTGTTCTGCTATGCCATCAGCAAATTTTATGTCATGCTTGACATGCAACATGCTTGGTTAATAACTACACCTACTTTTTATCCATGGCAGCTAGAAGTGAGTGCTGTCTGTGTAAGTGACTAGATCATGTACATGTGCAGAAGGCAGTAATCAAGCACAGACACTGGGTGATAAAGATCATTAGCAGCTGTAGCTGCAACTTCCCGCAGAACATGTAATTTGTTTAGCATGTGGTCCAAAGGACACCCTGCACTATGTAACATCAGGGACTTTCCTATCCATGCTGTCTATTGTGTAGAGAATCCTCCCTTTTCCATCATGTACATCAGTGATGAAGTCTGTTGCACACAGACAAAAAGCTGTATTGTGCAATACACAAGCTTAAATAAATTTGTGGTATCTACCTTCACCAGCAGTGCCTATTTTTGGATCTGTTTTGCAACTAAAGGACATGAAACAATTGTTAAGTAGTGAAAAGTAGTTATCATTAAAATGGTTTAAGGGCCACTTTAAATACTGACTTTTAATATACAACTGACAACGTTAATGGGCATGTTTATATATTGGACAGTAAACCGTGCACACTGCATATTATCAAAATTAACCATTTTCACTCCAAGGCATAGCATCTCCAGAATTGCAAAGTCATGTCTACTCCACCAGTGGCGCCCATTAAAATATCTCAATAACAGATATGCAATTATCACTCTGCAGCTGAGCTATGAGATTTATGAGCATATAGGTAGGGAGTAAGCCAAGCATCAGATAAATGTCCATATCTCCTGGCATTTGTTTTCTGCATTTAGCAGCAGAAGTCCATGTAAGTGTACCCAAATGTTGAAGGGGGAGCTGCACAGAAAAAAGAGTAGTTAGGAAGGTGAGGCAACAGGACCTGTTTTGCTACTAAAGATGTGACAGGGTGGCTATATCTATGCATCACTCTAACTAGTATGAAAATTGTTCCAACATGACTGGCGCACATGGGCCTTAGGTACCTTTTTCAATGTGTGCAAGTCCTACACTACACAGGATATCAGAAATATACACAGACATGAAAATATTTATGAATCACTCATTTGTGCTGGGATACACCTTGTGTAAATGAATTCTTAAAATTGCACTACATGCATTATGACAGTGTAAAGGACAAAACTGCAAGGGGGAGGTGAAATGGGTCATTAACGTTAATACTGGTATGCTAAGGACATGTCAACAAGAGGAATGTGAGTGGAGTCTAACTCAAAATATTGGTGTGTCTATGACAAGGAAAGTTCTAGGAGTGTAATTTTTAGCATCAGCCATCAGTATACAAGGGACATGACAGTAAGTTGTCAGGTAGGAAGTCTTAGGAGGAATACCTGGGCATGATCTGTCATTACAGAAAAGATGTATTATTTTAAAGTGACTTTCATTTTTGGTTATAAACTATGCAGTCCATTCAGCTGTCAGAGTAAGGAAGTCTCTCCTTAAAGAACAATGAGAGGTGAGAATTCAGACCTGAGATATTGCTTTTTTGAGTGTATTTTTGATAAGATTAGCAATGCAAACTGTCAAGCAGATTTAGTATTTGAAGCTGTTTCACTGGGACATGTGCCATGATGTGATGTTTTACTAGAGATCCTTGTGAGAGTGTAGTGAATATGACTGTATGCATATTCCATTTGTGCATCTAATGGCCTCACAATGCAGAAGCATCTGCTGTATCACAGGGGCAAAATGTCAATTTCTTCATTTTTGGAGAATTCCAGGCCGACAATACTAATTTGGTCTTTAAGACATCATCAGTTCTAGAGAGGTTTAATTTCTCCAAGTCTTTTGGAATATTACCATGACAGGAACGGACCCCATTCCTAAGTCAAGGAGTGATTAAATTTCATAAAATTAGTATTATTTCACTCATTGATGTTGTCCAAAATTGCTCATTGCAGCACCCACAATGTGTCCAGAACTGACTCCTTCTCTAATTCATATGGAGTTACATATATCAGTAGCATATTTAAATGCAACTGTATTTTTTTGTGACACCCATTGCTCCATCTACTATTGGAACTGTCTGGGTATCCTTCTTCCACATTGCTCTTGATTCTGCCTGCAAATCCTGGTATTTTATGATTTTGTGTCTCTCTGTACGTAAGACACTGTCATCACTAGGTGTAGCAATTTCAGTGATCATTGCTACTTTTGACTTCTTTTCATGGACTACAATATCTGGTTTTCTCAAATCTATTTTTTGAACTGTTGGTAATGGGTGATCCCATGTGATATAAACTTCTTTATTCTCTGTAATACTTTGTGGCTGATGTTTTCAGTGCTTCTCAACTACTTCAGTATTGTAATGTTTCCACAATCCCGAATGTAGCAGTCTTGCCACATTATTATGCCTTTCAGTATACAGGCCATCTGCATTAGTGTATCACACCCAGCAACAAGATGTGAGACTGTTTCCAATTCTGTTTTACAAAACCTACATTTGTCTGTTTCTTCCACATGTCCAATAGACTTTGTAAACCAGCATGTACTTAGTCCACAACCCTGAGCCTATTACTTATATTAACCTTTCATCTTTTGGTTTAAATTCACCTCTCCTTAACCATTCCTGCGTTAAGATCCTGATCTACATGAGGTTGTTCCAGGAGTTTTCTGTGCTTGCAACTATATGTATGCCTTATCCACATTTCTTGCCTTCTAATCTGATCCTTCTCCTTATAGGGCCGGATTCACGATGGCTTGCACGGAGTCTAAGAGTAGAGTAAGACTCCATGCAGCCATCATGTCCGACGAGCGATCCAGGAACAGCCTGCAGGGGCGTGCAAGAGAGTTCCTAAAACGGCTCTTACACGGACAGGGCTGGTATATGCAAATTACCTCAATTGCAGGTGAAAGGCATACAAATGAGGTAGATTTGCGATTCAGGAAACCCGAACCTGTCTGAGTAGGAGCAGTGTTATTTGCAGAAATGTACTCAGTTGACAACTGAGTACCGTTCTGCAAATAGCAAAACGGAGCCGTGATAGCTCCAAATAAAGGTTGCATCCAGTGCTGGAAGCATGCCAATGGCCAAATATACAGCCATTGGCAAAGTTTCCCGATGCAATATGAAAAAAAAATTTTTTTTTCTCCGATTTCTGATGTTTAAGCGTAGCGTAGTGCCGCGCAAACAGGCTGCGCTCTAAAAACCAGAAAACTAAAAATTAAAACCCACAAATGTGGATCTTATTTAAATTGTTAATGTACAATGCAAGGGAATGGCAGGCTGAAGACAACATGGCCACCGAGTAGAGGTTGCTAAGGGGGGAAGCTCAGTCTAAGAGATGTAACCAAGCATTAGTAGGCAATCCTATGCAAAGGAGGGTTAGGATAGTGAATCGCAAGTTTACATAGTAAATGAGCACAGTCAGTGGAGTGTAGGAGTAGGATAAGGGGAGTAACAGAGTAGAAGATAGGTGACATCATGAGTGGGGTATGTATGAAAGAAGTGAAGCTCATTGGAGCAGAGTGGCATGTGTCAGCTGTCATTTACACATCATGGAAAGAGGTGTGTCAACAGGTAGGCTAGGTAAAGGCAAGAAATGGACGGTGTATGCCGTGGATAGCACCAAAGTTTCTTGCTGAGTGGGTATGCGTGTGTGTGCGTGCCTGTAAACCCGAGTAAGACAGAGTGCATGCATGTAAGCATGAGTGCGCATTTAAGCCGGAGTAAGCATGTATAAGGCTGTTTAAAGAGTTGTAAGTGTGTTTGCGCTGGTGTGCACGTGTTTTAACCCAAATAAGCAAGTTTTAGTCCGTGTAAGCATGTGTGCAAGCGTGTGAGCTGCTGTGAGCGTGTTTGTGCTTGTGTGCACGGTGCTGCCCCCCCGAGGAAACAGAAAGGAAAAAGGAAGCACAACAAATAGTAGGAAGCTACCAGGGAGTACTAGCAGAGCTAGCAGGTGAAAACAATCAAAATCAGGCAATTACACAGGCAGTACACTAGCCCAGCCCAGCCTAGCACTTAAAACTCTGCAAACAACAGTCCATTATGTTTCTCACAACAGACACTGCAGTAAGCTAATAGAAGTGAAAACTGAAAAAGCTTTACTGAGACAAAGAAATGTTAGTGGCTGCCATTGCTGTTATAAGGCGACATATGCAACATGCTGAGGGTGGTGACAATGGAAATGCTGCTGGACAACCCACAGTGAGGAGACGGAGAAGAGTTTACAGACCCAGGGTAACCTACCAGGGGCTACATGAGCTGGAGATAGTGGAGCGCTATAGAGTGGGCAGAGACCTCCTGCAGCAAATTGTTGAGCTGTGCAGGCCACGCCTCACACACAGAACCAACAGAGGGGAACCCATCCCAGTGGAAACCAAGGTATGTGTTGGCCTAAGAATATTAGCAACAGGTACCTTCCAGAGACCAACAGGTGATATGATGGGGATATCACAGGCATCAGCATCCAGGGTACTGCACCAGTTCCTGGATGCCATGTCAGCACATGTCGGTGATCATGTATATTTCCCCAATTCCTGTGAGGTATTGGCCAGCAATATGCGTCTCTTCCAGCAAATAATGGAATACCCTGAGGTAGAGGGTGCAATAGACTGCACGCACATACGCATCAATGCACCAGTCAGCGAGCAGGGTAGGGTCTACTTCAACTGCAAGGGCTTCCCCTCCATCAGCTGCCAGGTCGTGTATGATGCCCAGGGCATAATACTGACTGTGTGTGCTGGCTGCCCTCGAAGCTACCATGATTCCCATATCTGGCATCTGACGCAGCTGTACCAGACATTTGCCAATGGGGACATCCCACACCTAGTCGGGGATGCTGGCTATGCACTGGAGCCGTGGCTGATGAAACCCATCAGAAACGCACACACACCTGAACAGGAATGCCATAATGAGGCACACGCACAAACACGTAATGTAATCGAGTGTGTGTTTGGGCTGCTCAAGTCACGGTTCCGGTGCCTGGACACATCTGGTGGAGCCTTGCAGTACTCACCAACTACATGTACCCAAATTGTCATGGTATGTGCTATGCTACATAATATGATCCTGTGAAAACAGCTGCAGCAGGACCAGCATAGGCCTGGGCCAAACAGCCCCCCACCAGTGCCAAGCCCATCACAGGCAGAGCGTGACTCAGAGGAGGAGCAACCTGAGCCTGCCCCAGTAGGCAGAAGGAGGCGTGCCCAGTATGCTTTGGCCTTGGCAAAGAGGCAACGCATAGCACATACACTGGCTCAGTAGGAACTCTGGAAATTATACCTCTCTCTGACTTGCACATATAGTAAAAGGGATGCCTAAGTTGACACTACCTGCTTTTAAACATGTACAGGGAGTGTAGTATGTGCATCCGACATAGGCAGCCATGCAGCACCACTTGAGGCATGATTGCCATATGTTAAGCAATATAAAGCAGTGCTAAACAGCATTTACCACCATGTAGTATATGCAAACAAAATCGCACACACCAACTAGCACAACTGTGGTCAATGTTGAGTAATATTGGGCAATGTCCAGCAATGTTGGTGAATACTGAGCAATGTTGGACAAGCCTGGTCTAAGTAGGGCATAGCTGAACAAAAGCCAACATGCTCATATTTGCTTAACTGGCCCTTAAGCAGTCTGGTTTGCTCAGTATGAAAATATAAAGCAGTGCTGGGCCTCGAACCCAGGATACTGTGCACTATAGTTAAAGTACTGAACCACTAAACCATGACAGTATTGCAGTGGTCAGCCTGTATGAAGGAATGTTGATAAGTCTATGCAAAGTATCTCATGGAAACCCTGCAGGCACAGCATAATCCCGGTTGAGTTATGACACAAAGGTGAGTCCTGCAGTAAGAACAGAACCTGACTTCCAACACACAGTATAAATGATAATATTGGTCATGTTCACACACATCAACAAATGTAGTGGACCTCAGATAGCAACATACTGAAAGGTCACACTGGGCATGCTCACACACTTGAATAAATGAGACAAATGTCAGGCAACAGAACACGGAAAGCCTGAACTGGGCATGCTCACACACTTAGGTCATGTCTGAGTACAGCAGTGGGCCACACATATCTGGCAGTTGCATGTGTTAACCCAGGAACCTCTCACTATCCAGCAATCTGCCCTGTGCACACAGTTATATGACAACAGACACATATATAATATAGTGGAACCCTGTCATAATCAAATATGTTCTGCAGATACCTAAGTTGTTCATAGAAACTGGTAAAGCAAAGACGATAAAGACCTGCAAACAGTATCAGCAATAAACATTGTGCATCTCGAACATTAGCATAGGTTCAGAGGTCGATACTAGGCTATCTGCCCTAGGGCATGTACAAGCCTAGCCAGAGTGTGTTTGGCATTCGCAACCCTGTCAGATTACTACACTGTGCGTGTGAATAGTAGGTCACACAAGATAGTCCATGTACGTTTAGGCTAGTGTGCCTCTGTCTAGCAGGGACACAGAAGATATCCCAGGGGTAAACATACGATCACCCATACAGTCGTCAAGATGTCACCTGTAGGTGGTCAGTGGGTGGCTCTGCCTATGTGAAACTGGGATTACAATCCGGAGTGAGTGGAGCCTCTGGGATAAGAATCTGTTCCTCCAGCATGTTCCATTAACATCTGTGCTGAGGTATATGTCCCTGGAGTGTGTAGCTCCAAGGGAGTCAGATATCCTGAGGTGGAGCATGTCCAGTAATTCTGGGATGGGTATATCTGTAAACAACAGGCACATATCATATCCGAATAGGTGGTAAGCGACTGAGTAGAGCTGGAGTTACTGCATCCGAACTGTGCAGGGCATCCGTGTGAGTCCCTAGATCTGCTTGGTGAGGAACTTCTGTGGCCAGTACAGTTGCTGCAGGTGTCGGGTAAGGTACACCCCAAATGCGGCATTGTAACCAAACATGGTTGTGATGAGTATAGGGGCACAATGACTTCACTTGATCTAGATGTGAAACCATATGGGATAAGGTGGTCTATATAGAAGGTCTGTCCAACCACTTTGGCAATGTGATTGCCAAAGGCGACAGTACGAACAAGTCATGTCCCCAAACCCCTAACAACTCCTACCGTATGTAATGGAGTACTACCTATGTGGTAATGTGTGGGCATGTTGTTATTCCCAAAGGGGATGACTATGCAACTAATGGCATTTAGCTGTAGGCCATGGCTCAGGCACCAGTCATCCATCTCTGTGAGACCCTGTTTGAGTATGCATGTGGCAGCTGGAGAGTTGATTATGGCACCCAGTTTGCAGTCATGCAAACATGGTCAGCCATATTCCCCCTGTGGTAGCCTGTACGTCAGGCAAATATATACTGAACAAGAGAGGTCCCAGGACCGAGCCATGTGGGATTCCATGTGTAACTGGTGCATAGTCAGACATGGCACCTGCAATTCTGACCACATGGGTGCTATCCCTGATCCAGATAGCAATCCATCGTGTGAGATATGTGTCCATATCGACGCTGGTGACCCTATGCATAATGGCCTAGTGGGTTATTGTGTTGAAGGGTTTTGCAAGGTTCGGGTAGGCTGTGTGGACAACCGTCCCTATGTCGATGGACCTGTTAACCGTTTAAAGAATACAGACAGGTTCAAGAGGCAAGATCTGTCCACAACAATGCTGAAATGGGTAGGACACAGTGTCTGTAGGTTCCCGATGTCTATGTGTATGAGTCTCATGACAATACGCTCCATAGCTTTGCAGAACAGGCTAGTTAGGCTTATAGGGCAATATTGTCTGTGGTCCTTTGTGGCACCAACTCTGTGGAGTGGGACCACTGTCGCTGTACGCCATTCCTTGGGTACATATCCTGTAGTAACTCCGATATTGAACAGTGATGTAATGTGAGGGTTACATCTGTCATGAAGCTCATGTTAGATGCAGGCCGGGACACCATCTGGTCCCATTGATGCTGTGATGTACGCTTTGGGGAGGGCAGCACTCACCTGTTACTGTGTGATGTCAGGGAGGTTACACTCTGTTGTGATGGATAGTTGCTCCTTAGGGGGGATGGGGGGAGACATCTGCACTGAACCTGTTTCAGGATGTTGGCAATGCCAGTGGGTTCAGGGTAAGTTTAGTCAGTATGCAGTAACTCACAGCATATCAGTGAGTGTCCACCCAGGTTCCTGACATAACTGAAGAAGGCTGTGTGATAGTCCTATGTGTCTGGTGCAATTGTCCGGTAGAAGCGGCCCTTAGAAAAGTTCATGAGTGATCGTAGCTGTCTGCTAGTACAGATCACAGATGCCTTCCCCATCTGGGATTGTGTTCTATCATGTAGTAGCTTCCTCCTGATGTTGTACAGCTTATTAATGGCTGGGGTCTACCAGGCAGGTCCCCTGCCATTGGAGGAGTGAGTCCTATTGTTATTTGGGATAGCACAATCCATGCAGTCCACTAGGTGTCCATAGAATGTGTATGTAAAGGATTCAGCAGTCTGAGCCATATTTGCCACTGTCTCAGGGTCTCTGAAGGATACCACCTTGCTTTGGTGAAGTGAGATATTGGCTCATGAGAAGTTCATCAAGATTACCCAGGATGGGTGTGTGGAGGGTATATGTATGTCCAGTGAGATACATGTATGTTCTGACCTTACCAATGAGGGGTATATCGCTGGTGTGGAACATAGAGTCCCCATGTTGGTGATGATCAGGTCCAATATGTATTCCCTCTTGTGGCTGTGCTGACTGGTTGTGCCATAGATTATGAGTCTACAAATTGTAGCGACTGTTGGGCGAGGGTGTTGGGGCTTGTGAAGTATCCCCAGTCAATATTTGTGTATTTGAAGTCACCCAATATAATGGTGTTTGTGGAGACCTTCATATTCTCCATAGTTCCCATGAAAGCCGAGTGTGGTTCCTGAGTTTGGGAGGGTGGTCTGTAGCAGGCAACAAACTGAAAGGCAGTTTTGCACAATGGTAGTTGTATATGTATGGTCTGTGATGCTTTGTGCAGTGCTACTAACCCAGAGGTGTGTGTATCTGTGATGTATATGGATACTCCCCCTAGTTGTGTTGTCTGTTCCAAGTCTTGTGGTCAGAAAGCATGGTATGAAACATAACCTGGTAGTGCTGGTGTGCATAAGTGAGCCTGAACCAGGCATCTGTTAGTGCACAGATATCACTATCCTCCATACTGAGGAGAGTCCTGAGTGGCCGCAATATGAGGGTAACACATCTGGTGTTAAGCAGCATTACCCTTAGTTTCATTTAACCTGTAATGTCTATGGAGGTGGATTTGTCTTTTGAGCCCTGCTTAAAAAAGGCACTATGGTGGTAGCAAGAGCCTTAGCCAGCATTCGAAAGTCCAAGGGTGACAGGTGCAAGCTGTCCATAGTGAAGCTACGCGGCATGTCGAGCATGTCACCACAGGCTGACAGACACTGTATCCCTTATGAATGACACCAATTTGTTAGCCAACTGTTAAACATATGTTTGTCTGTATACTGTGACATCATAATTGGTGGGTGTAAGATGCTAGACAAGGTCAGGGTCATACTGGCCTGGGATACATGATCAGAGTGTTCCTCCATGTATCATGTCATGTGGCCCAGGGAGTAACGTCTGAGGTTTTACGCACCAGCATGGACAATGATGGTGCCAGTCCTGTAATTGCTTTGGAGTGACCTGACTGCATGTGTTATGTGGCAGATCCTGGCACCCGACAGACAGCCCAAAGTGACTATTCCCTTGTTTGAGCTGGTGAGTGGTACGTCAGTGTGTCTGACAATAAGTGTTGCCTATTACAAGTGTATTAGGTGTGTTGTTTAGCCCGAAGGGCATTGACTGTGTGGTACACTGACATTGTGAACTATGTGATATGTGGGTATTGTAGTGGGGTAGCAGTTGTGTGTATCTGCTTTGGAGGTCTCTGCTGCTTAGGCAGAATTCATGTACAGCATCCGAGTATGTCTATGTGTGATAATGTGGTTTGAGTGCTGTCGCTAGAAGATATGTGAGACTGATATGTGGTGTGTGTGGTTACCTTCACCACCTGATAGACTGTGCCACTCATGGGTCGAGAGAGTTCAGCACCCTGTATGTCTATATAGGTACATCTCACACATATATCTGAGTTTGTCGGGAGGAGGAGAGAGTTGTCTGTGTACCTGAGGCAGATGTGACATTGTGTCAACATCACAATATTCACCAGCTGGACTGGAGAGTACACACGAAACCAACCCCTGGACATGCCAGGATATTATGATGACATACTCTGTAGCCTGATTACAAAGGATCAGTAGGGTGTTAAGTGTGTAAAAGAGTATAACAGGGATTAGTGCTCAGGTTCGTTGGTGTTTTGTAAAGAGTAGCTGAGAAGGAGTCCAGACTGAATCATGACACCTCCTTCAGCTATGTCATAAATAGCAATGTACACCCATATATGTCCTGCGTCAGGGCCGACTGTACCTGACTGACAATGCCGACATCCTGAAAGACAGGCCCATATATACATACCCACCTCCCACTGACGATAGTCCATATCATCATACCAGGAGATATCACATGTAGAATGGATGAGCAGCTACCCCCAATGCCAAAAGCATGGCAGCAAGTGGAATACATTGATTCCCAATATGTGTCATGCATAAACTACAGAACAAACAGATCCTGCACCTGAAAAGTCAGCTGAGCCTCACCCCTAAACAGAATGTGGAACCGTTGAATGTGTTACAGCTACATATGGCACTCCCCACAAGTGTTGGTGCACAACACACCATGGGAAGTGCAGTCCATTACGCCTATGAAGTCTGATCTGCAAGGTCATGGAGTCCATCATGGTTGAAGTCATAAACAGAGCTATTGGAAGCTGACATACACACAACCCTACCAACTGTGGTATGTTCATGTGTGGATCATGGTTCCCAAACATGCTATACTGTTTGCAAGGCAGCCACCCAGGACATTTATCACTGAACACAGCTACACATGTCTCACATAGACTTTGAATAGCCCTTTATCAACATTCCAGACACATGTAGTATCCACAAAACCAACAAGCTGTGCATAAATATGTGTTGACATACGAAGGAATGTCAATGTGTCCACAGATAGATCACACAAGGTAAGGATTATGAGGTCCTGTTCAAGCTGTTGACACATGCTGACTCACATGGACCATTCCTGGAATGGCATAAAACAAAGTGTGCACACATCACCATGTCCAGTCTGATGATGTCACCATCCTATAAATACAGCAGGAGAAGGGAAACCAGCCAGTAAAGCAAATACCACGCCGTGTTAATGTGTCTCTCTCTAGTATCATAACATAGATAGGTAGGGGTTTGAATCCTGCAAACGCTGACTGTGTGTGTGTGTGGGGGGTATGTGTGCAGTTTGTTTTGAGAGGAGTGCCCTTTTTGGAGACTGGGAAAACTCACTAAAAGAGGTACATTCCTCTTTGGAAAGTCTGATGATGTCACCATCCTAAAAATACAGCAGGAGAAGGAAAACCAGCCAGTAAAGCAAATTGCACGCCGTGTTAATGCGTCTCTCTCTAGTATCAAAACATAGTTAGGTAGGGATTTGAATCCTGCAAACACTGACTGTGTGTGTGTGGGGGGGTGTATGTGTGCAGTTTCCTTTGAGAGGAGTGCCCTTTTTGGAGACTGGGAAAACTCACTAAAAGAGGTACATTCCTCTTTGGAAAGTCTGATGATGTCACCATCCTACAAATACAGATGGAGAAGGGAAACCAGCCAATAAAGCAAATAGCGTGTCGTGTTAATGCATCTCTCACTCGTATCATAACATAGTTAGGTAGGGGTTTGAATCCTGCAAACACTGACAGTGTGTGTGTCAATGCGGTGTGGGTTTTGGTTTTACTATGGTGGGACATATTATGATTAAAACAGTAAGTGCATTGCACACATCAGGTATCTGCGGGGGGGGGGTGTATGTGTGCAGTTTCCTTTGAGAGGAGTGCCCTATTTGGAGACTTGGAAAACTCACTAAAAGAGGTACATTCCTCTTCGGAAAGTCTGATGATGTCACCATCCTACAAATACAGACGGAGAAGGAAAACCAGCCAGTAAAGCAAATTGTACGCCATGTTAATGCGTCTCTCACTAGTATCATAACATAGTTAGGTAGGGGTTTGAATCCTGCAGACATGGACAGTGTGTGTGTCACTGTTGGTCAATGCGGAGTGGGTTTTGGTTTTACTATGGTAGGGCATATTATGATTAAAACAGTAAGTGCATTGCACACATCAGGTATCTGATGGCAAATATATATGTGTACATGTCCCCTCAATCAGTACATAGGTGTGAAGCCTGCATACTACATGAATACATCTGTTTCCATTGACAGGTTGTGCTGCTGCTTCTCAGATCGTAGGTCACATATGTATGTATGTGACAAGGCCGTCCACTGTTGTGATCTGTGGGCAAGGTCATCTGTGCCATGTACACCCATGACAGCTACTAAAGAGTAGTGTGAGTGAGGGTATATGCCTGGGGTGTATATGTCAGACATGTTCATACACAACAATGACTGGCAATAATGGACAGTCTGTATAGGTGTACAACTGCCTTGTGGATATGCATTTAGGCAGGCCTCTAATGTCTTATGTGATACACTGAGTAACTCCACAATACCTATGGATATGTGGATACCAAGGGACACATGACACAACACGAGGCTGTATGTACACATTGGTACCCAACATACATGTTGAGGTCTACCATCGATGTGGTACTGATGGGATAGTATGTATAGTAAATGTGGATGACTATGCCATAGCCGGCTTACTGCTATAGAGCATGTATCAGACAACAGGTATCTGTCTGTATGATACCCTTGTGTAGGATATGCATCCCATCCAGGGAATGCATTGTAGGCCAATGCATGCATTTCCAGATGTGGATGGACTCATCCCTAGTGTGTTTGCATGTACCTATGGGGGCTATATGCCAAACAGGTGTGGTCCCAGGAATGGGTGGCGGTCAATACCACTGGTTAGTGTTAGAGTATAGTACTGGAAGGATCCAACTGTTACTGAGTTCCTACAACTGTGTGTCATTTGTCAGGACATCATCCGATGATTGTTTATAGTCATGCTGTTGAGGTTGTGTATACTACCAGACCACAAATCATTGACAGATATTAACAGTATCACCCACAGCATAGTGTCAACCCATGTCATACACACATGTGGACCCATGTTAGTACATAACTGTAGTAGAATGCATACTGGCCATTGAAAGATACTATGAGATGTTAACAATGTGTACAACAGGGTATGCCACACGTCCCATGTGTCCACCATGCACGTACATGCAGACAGTGCACACCCACCATGTTCACAGATGTACACTTGCTAATCTGTACTGCACACATCACACACATACTGTCCACTCACTAACACATGCTGGCAACACATTAAACTTCAGCCAAGTGGCACATGGGTGGACAATACATACTCAGACCTAACAGTGGTGTAAACAATGCTGCATTGACAATCAGAGCTTTGATGCATAATGCCTGCTCAGACATACCTACAAGGATGTCATTACACTTTCCTGTTGACAACTTGCTAATATTGCTACACTGCTATAATGTCACCCTGTGCATCAGCACCATGTTAGCCTGTTCCTGCATCAGTGTTACAGATGACAGGATGCGACACAGGTATCATCATATGCATAGGGTGTGTTGTTGTTTGCCAGAGCCTGACATTGACCCATCCAGTCGACATGTCTGTGTGTGTGTGTGTGTGTGTGTGTGTGTGTGTGTGTGTGTGTGTGTGTGTGTGTGTGTGTGTGTGTGTGTGTGTGTGTGTGTGTGTGTGTGTGTGTGTGTGTGTGAGGGACAACAGTACAGCATGGGCCAATGTTGATGTAATGTGTGTGTGTATGTGTGAGCCCTAGTTGTTTGGTTAATGTGTGTGTGTCTGCATGCACACAGCTCCACCATATGGCTGCCATATATGGTAGTTTGTGGGACAGCCACAGACTGTACCTGCTAGGCTGTACAGATCACTGTCTCCAGCCACGGACACAGTACCTTTGCCTGGCAGGGATGATATGGACAGTATCGGGTACCAACCCTGACTGGGTACTGTCATCAGAGGCACAGGTATGACGACTGGACCCATGTCCCTGCTGGGACTGGCCAGAGCCACGTGCACGTGGTCTACTGGGATGGTCAATGGACAGGCCAGCCCCAGCATGGCTGGGGCTAGTACCGCCACTAAGGGAGCGGCTGTGAACTGTGGGCTGTCTGCGACCACTGCCAGCTGTTGCTGTTGCTGGCCTGCATCCACATCAACGTCGCAACCGTCCCGCATGGTCCTGGCTCATGGAAGACATATTGTGGAGGACATCTACTGTCTCCCCCCAATGTCTATCAATGACCTCGGTGTAATTCTGGATGGCACCAGCAAGGTCACGGATGCTGTCATTGATAGCAGTGTAATGGGCCCTCTGCGCCCTCTGTCCCTGTGTGGTGTACCGTTCCATACGTGCCTGAGCCTGCATTACAGCCCAGAACATACTGGACGTTGTAAGACCTGTGAGGGCATGTCTGCCAGGGGCAATATGACCAGCAGTGCTCCCTCGAGAACCCCTGGACCTCTGCCTATGCGGTACCATTCCAGGAATCTGGCTATGGCTGCTGTGAGGGGATGCAAGTGCCATGGGTACCACACTCTCCTGGTTAATGCCAACTGTATGCTGCCCCTCGCCTATGGCCATTGGTGATGAGGGATGTATTGACAGTATGAGTGTGCGCACATATGGGGTTGAACGCTGTGTACTGTCGATTGGCGGACCAACAACAGACCCTGTCAAACCTTCCTGTGCCTGAATACATGTCTCATCATCACCACTATTCATGGCAGTGGCTTCAGGTTCCCTGCTGCTTTTGGCCACCCCTAACTCAGCACCTGTGAGAGGAAGACAGGAAACACACTTTACAGTCTGCACATGATGCATGCACACATGAACACATGCACACATGAACACATGCACACATGCACACATGAACACATGTACACATGCACACATGAACACATGAACACATGAACACATGCATACATGAACACATGAACACATGCACACATGCACACATGCACACATGAACACATGAACACATGCACACATGAACACATGAACACATGCACACATGCACACATATACACCCCTCACTACAGCACATACACACACACACCAGCAATCCAACACATACTCTATAGTGGGTGAAGGTGGGTGTCAGTATCACAAGGCAAACAGTCACCACACACGTGTCAGCATGCAGAATATGTGTTGCACAAGACCATGCAGTGCAAGTGTAGATGCCCCTATTTCATGGCAGTGTACATGCCTTTGATGCAACTGTGTAGTTGTTCAGTGATTGGCTACACCCTAGAACACAATGTGTACCTGGACACAGCATTGCTGTGCAAGTATTATCAGCTCTGCAATGCCCTGTGCACCATCACTCACAGGTATACATGCCATGGCTGCATGTGTTATCTGTGTGACACATAGATTTCCATGTCTGAGTACAGTGTCTGTGTCCATAGCAGATAATAGTGGGTACAGGTGTAGCACATGCATGCTATGTACACACACGGGATGAGTGGTGCATGTTGATGTGAAGGAATCCCAATGTTCGACATGGCCAGTCTACAGTGGTTATGGTGAGTGTGGGACATATTGCAGATATGTCTGTACCAGCCATGGCATGGCATGCTACATGACTGCAACATTAAACACCACACATACCCAATATGTGTCATGTGACATATACACCCACTAGCATTCCAGGACATATATGTGACACTTTGTTCGGATGGCGACTGCTGTGCATATTGTGTATACTGGCATATGTAAGCACACACACAACATGTTATGCATATTGTGTATAGGTGCATATGTTTGCACACACACAACATTGAGGTGCACAGCAATGACTGCTATGAGTAGTACTGTGGTCACTGTAACTGGATGGGGTGTAGTACCCTGTGCCATCATCATCATGCATCTTGTGGTCACTCACAGCTACTAATGTGTGCAAGACCACTGCCTAGCATGTTGTACCTGAACTGCAGTGCCATGGCTACGTTCACAATTACACAGCCATTTTGTACATGGGTGTGTGAGGTGCCCAATAAGGAGCAATGCCTAACATGACTGTGTTATGTGTTGAAGAGTGTTGCACAGCCCCATGATAACCCTCTACCCCTGAGGTACATCATGTGTGTGTGCATGACATGTGGGATACTGAAGTGTGACCTTACAGCGGGTGTGTGGTAATGCCAAATGTAGCATGTTGTCGTGTACTGTGTATGATAAATGTGTAATGTTGTGTAAAGCTGTAGCAACTATGCATAACCAATGTGCAGTACAGTGTTGCCACAAATGTGTCTGCTGCTCTGTGCATTGCATGTGATTGAGGCAGCTACTGACTTTACTGAGATATTTAATGTCTCACAGCAAACATGCACAGCATGGATTATGCGTAGGTGTGTTATGTGTAC
Organism: Protopterus annectens; assembly: GCF_019279795.1. NCBI lineage: Eukaryota > Metazoa > Chordata > Ceratodontiformes > Protopteridae > Protopterus > Protopterus annectens. The sequence continues at coordinate 85,912,696 of NC_056742.1, forward strand.
ATGGCCTACACCTCACCTATGACATGCACATGTCATTACCAAGTGTTAACACACTCACCAGCATGTATCGTTTGCTCTGCTGTCACACCAGAGGGACCTACAAGAATATGACACAGTTTGTCAGTGGCCACAACTCTGGCATTGCTACTGTGAGTGTGCTAAACTACAGTAGAACAACAGTCAACAGTCACAGGTGTACAGATACTATTCCAGATATCAGTATTGCACACAATAGGCAGCACAACTACTGAACACACAGTACACATCTCACATATGCATATTCTAACAATACAGGTAACAGTAGTCTACAGCTAGGGCATATTACCTGCACACTCCATGTCATCATGCTGGGTTGCTCCAGCCTCCATGATGACACATGTGTGATGATGTTGCTGCTGTAGGCCAGGAGCCACCACGCTTAGGAGCAGCTCCTCCACTCTGGTGAGGGGGGGATGTATGGCCACCCCACCACCTGTGGCAAGCTGTTGTCTATGGATATCAGACGCACGCCGCCGGACATGTCTAATTAAATCACTGCAGTGATGGCGTACCTGCTCATATGTCCGGTTATGCATGCTTATGTAATTTACCCGACGAACAAGATCTTGCCACAGTGCAGTACGCTCATGCTGGTGCTGGCTGGCCCTGGAAAACAGCAGTGTATAGTGCTGCACCAGGCTGCTGTGTATTTCCTGTTCCTCCGCAGCTGTATATGACGGATTGCGTTGATGAGCCATAACCCTGGATGACAATTAAACGATATGTGTGAGCAAGTCATGTGGCACACTTAACATTATTAAGTACAGATATCACTTAACTGCCATATATAGCATCTGTTTGTCTGTCAGAGGATACACACGTTCAATACCACATATCAGTGCTCAGCCCACAACTGGCTGACAGTGCCTGCCACACTCCATATAACAAACCAGTATTCACCGGTACTTGGCACGCTGTTTGGGATACAATGCACAACCCCACCACGGGGGTATATATCAAGCTAATGCATAAAGAAATATGTCATCCAATGCAATGAATGTAAAGTACATTTACAGTATTACCAGTAAACCACCCTAGTCATTGATGCCATACCCCTACCTAACATATGTGCACGGTTGTTAATATAGCTGGCATACTGCTGTAACAGAGTATACATGTTTCTAGGTACACATACATACCCTGTAACACACATGTGATTGTGGGCATGGTACAGGCATCATTACACACACATCAGACATACATACAACACACAAATGTATGCCGACACAGATGAGCATTACCTGTGTACCTTACAGAACTGTGTGCCCCTACTTACAGATACCTATGCCTGAGGTATGTAATCTGTGCAGACTACAGGAAACACACAAGACAGTGTTACCAGGGAATGTGAACATACACCATAATGTGCTGTTTAGGCCTACAGCTTCAGGTAGTACAACAGTTCATATGTGAGCTGGATTCACCAGCAGTACCACTTACTGAGCATACATGTATTACTTCAGCCTACAATGGGACACCACAGTCGTACACAAGGAACTACGTCACAACATATGCCATCCTGCTATGTCTGCATCCCAATAACTGACACATCTTTCTCTGGCCTCACACCTAGGACACAAACTACCATGACAGAAACAACCTCACACTAAGCTATCACACCTTTACAGATCTTGCACACATCCACTGTCACACTCATTCCACCTCACATAGCATGTATTGCACTGAGTATATGTGTGTGTGCATTGTGTCATAGGTAGGTAATACGCTATTGGCCCTAGGGCCTAGAGCAGCCTAGCCATATGCTACCCTGGCCTTTGACACACATGTAATGTGATTTCACTTGCTCCTGTCAACCAGATACACAGAGTTGACTCCCAGGGCATATTACTTATCTCCCAAACAATCATCAGGGGCATGTATGACATCTGCTAATAAGGAGCCTTGTTTGTTAATGCTGGGTGGTTTAGTCCAGAGTATGGCATATTTGTGGATAGGAACCTGTACCTCCAGCGTGTGCTGTTTAGTGAGGTGGCGAAGATTAGGGCCCTAGGTCATGTAGCCCGGAGAGATTGTGAGGTGTTGACATGGTGGTTGGCCAACTGCTATGGGTGTGACATACCTCTGTATGTCTGGCAGAGGTAACCTATGGGTGGGCGGTATGCAATGCACTCTAGCTGTGGTTTTGTGAGTCAGTCTGCATAGGGCATGTGTTTGAGGGCAGTATTACTCTTTGTGAGGTACGTCTGTGGCCTTTCCACTTGCTGTAGTTGTCATGTGAGGTACATACCACATGGGGCATTGTGATGAGTAGAGGGGAACACTGACCTATATTTCCCTAGATGACACACCTTTTGTGATGACACATACCACGTAGACAGATTACAAGACTAGTGTGGCACTGTGATTATCAAAGGGGAGGCCACTGTCCACCTGTGTCCCATGTTCCCTTCCAACACCTTCAGTGTTAGTCAGGCTACCACCTATGTGGTAGTTACTGGCTAAAGTGTTTTGGAATGGGGCATGGCACTGCAGTACCAACACTGGTGTTCAGTCCATGCCTTGGTCAACAGGCACCTGTTGCAGTACGTATGACCCCGTGTCTCCCTCTCTCTCTCTCTCTATATATATATATATATATATATATATATATATATATACATATCTATACATATCTATAATATCCATATATATCTATATATATCTATATATATCTATATATATCTATACATGTATATGTATATATATATATATATATATATATATATATATATATATATATATATATATATACACACACACACACACACACATATATATATATACATATCTATATATATATATATATATATATATATATATATATATATATATATATATATTTATATATACACATATACACATACATGTACACATCCATTGCTGTACATATAGATGCACATATAGGCACATATACTGCCCACCTTTCATGGTGGGGATGTCAATTATGCAACAGTTGTGAGACATACGGTTATGTAATAATATTGCACAGTGTTGTGCAGAATGCATTTTGCTGTCCTCAGGCCATATAGCTGTAGCAGGCCTCACTGCCTATAGCTCAGTCCCACAGCCTTTAACCACCACATGACATATACCGGCACTGCTTGCTGTCTGCAATGCCACACACTACAACCTACATACATATGTGCACTTAGCAACCTTCAACAACATATATATGTCCAGCCTTCAGTAACAGTTGCAGTATGTCCCTTGCCCTATGCACATGTGCATATACATATAGATATGGACTGCTGCCATATATGGATGATTCACAGTATGTAGAGTATCCTTCAGACACATCATTCGGATGCCAGCAAATACATATCTGTTACATACCTTACCTTTGTATTCCTCACCTCCATCTGTTGTAGCTATTGATTTGTTATTTATTTATTTTTTTGTTTTGGTTTCCTCTGTGTGTTGGTCTTTCTTTTCAGTGTCTGTCTCTTACAGCCTGTATGTCTCCATCTGTCTGTCTGTCTGTCTCTCTCTCTCTCTTTCAGTCGGTGCAATGATATTATTGCATGTGTGGACAGCAAGTACAGGCTACTTTTCTAGGTATCTGCACATGTGCATGTAATGGCCTCTGCACCAATGGGTGCCCACCATTTAGTAATTGCATGCAGCCTGCTGTGTGGTAATTGCAGTACTCACTGTGATTGCCGGACACTGCTATAAAATAGTAGGTTAGGTAGGTGTAGCCCTTTCAGTTGTGCAAGGTGGGGCCCATGTTGTCTCAGTCAGAAGGTTGGTATATGTCTCATATCTGAAGCTAGGGTTGTAGCCAGTGATATGCATGTTGTACTGAAACCTGACTGTTGTTTCTTCCAGTGCACTCTTCTCAGTGTGTAAGTTTACTCACACCTCCTAATGCTAACACTGGATACATGGGAGTATGTACTTTCTTTTCGAATTAGAGAATTAACTGGCATACAACAGTAGTTATTGCAATGTGTTCCTATGGCTTTCCTATTTTCCCTTTACATTCACTCATTGTAATGCATGATATATGTCTTACAGCACCAACTTATTGTATATTTGCTGTGGCTTAGTGGTACTTCATGCAGACTGATGAATCCAAAGTGTGGGGTTCGAGACTGGCAAGGGTATTTTATTTTGCTGCTGAGCAGTACAAGGGCCCTGTCATACACAGTGACTAAGGCACTTTTAAGCAGCTGTAAGCGGGTTTGCATGGGTTTGCGCAACGCTTAGCTAAGCGCACACATGCGGACACTGGTGCAAACCCGCTAACTACTGCTTAAAAGTGCTTATTCCTGCTAACCCCCGCGCTAATTTCTTTTAAAGAAAAGAAAATGGGGAGATAGGAAAGTGGTGAAAACAAGGGGCACAAAGAGGGACACACAGTAGGTAAAAAAGCTCTGGATGTGCAGGATGGGTGTAGGGAAGGTCCATAGCTGCCCATTTCTTTAACAGCAACAGCTGTGCATATGCAATGAATTTGGAGTGAAATTTGAAACCTTCCACCCCTGGGAAAAGGGTGAGGACAACAAAGTATGTTGTACTGCCAATTCTAATTATCAGCTTACATGTTTGTCCAATGGACATGTGTGCGAAATAGGCAGCTATGTATGGGGCGTAATTTTTTTGTGGGTACAGATTGCCCTTTTTTTTTTTTTTCAGGTGAGAGTGGGATGTGAGGTAGAGGAAGTAGGTATGTCCGGGGAGGTAGGTTGGGAAGGTAAACAGACAAGACAGACAAGACGCATACAGGGTGACACATGGGGTGGATGACACAATTGACGGGGTTGGATGTTTGGAAATCGCAAGCCCATGAGCCCACAGATGGTAACAGTAGAACTGAGATCCCCACCCATGGGCAGTCACCACTGAAGCTTCACAGCCCTGAGGGTGGCTGTACTGGGGGCTGCGTAGGATGGGCAGGCTCACCCGTGAGAAATGCCACTTTCACCTCAAGCTGGAGTAGGGGATCAGTGACTGAACGCTGGATCTCCCTACCCACCACAGCCCGGACCCTTTGAAGGGTGACAGGTGGCCCTTCTCCGCCCACACTTGCACAGGGGGATGAGCCCCTTCCCCTGCAGCACTTCCACCCAAAGGTGTCACAGGACCAACGGAGGAGGGGAGCCTGGGCTGGGCACCGGACCTGCTGGTGCCAGGTGCACTTGCAGGCTGAGGAGGGACAGGTGGGTCCGCTGGGACCGGCCTTCCCATACGTTCTGTGATTAGGTGTGTTTAATTACAGCATAAGCAAAACAGCATTCCAGATTAGTTGTAATAGCATGCAATAATATTCCCATTAACCCAACACATCAAGGGTACAACAGTTGAACAGCAAGCATAACACATGCATGTATTGAACCACAGTGGTTATTCCAACAGCATGCAGGGATGTTTGGTAGCAACAGGCCACAATGATTGTGGTGTTTAAACAGGGCACATGCATCAACATGAATTTAAATATTTATAGAACAATAGGACATATGTCCCAACAAATATTTAAGATTACACATACCCACTGAGGTGTGGAAATGCATGGTTTATGCACATACAGTAGGGTGTATAAAAAACCTTGGTTAACATCTTATAATGTCCTTTTAGTCTACACTACATTCCTAGTGACTGCAAGTGTATATCCCCTACCTGTATTATTACACTTGCCACCATACATTAGGTTGTGTACTGGGTTTGGCTAGTTCAATATATGCCTGACCTATATCTGACATACTAACTGTCCAGGATGCAGATGTTACTGCTACATATTTCTTGACTGCATTTATATTTCTTTATCTACATATCTGGGATGTTTTCACATGACATTTTCACTTCGATTTGTACAGAACCCTGCATTTCTTGACACACACTCACATTTCTGGGGAAAAAATAACATGCTACACGTGTGCCAGGTTTTCTTATTCATGCCAGACAGTAACTGCCTGTTGTGGACTGTATATATATATATATATATATATATATATATATATATATATGTTTCACAGCTACTAGTACTTCCATCACCCACTTTATATGGGACTGCACAACTCTGGGTTGCCAGCACCTTTTCAAACAGTACTGTTTGTATACTGCAAAGGTACAACAACATTTCAGACTCTGTGACACAGACACACTCTGGGTTTTAGACCTTTATTAATGACATTACACACTTTTCCACAGGCTCACTCCTTTATTTGTTTTACCGGTGTATATGGCAGACATGTTCAAGACATATTATACCTTTATTAATAGGTTAGAACAATCTTTTTTCAGGCTCTCTCATTTATTTTATATGACAGTGCCTGCAGATATATTATTCCAGACATATGTTACCTTTCTTAATGGGTTTCTACACTCTTTTTCTGCCTCTCTGACGTTTTTATCTGACAGTACATGCAGAGGACTTATTCAGGCAATTTTATGGCTGTATTATTGGACTACAACAATTTCTTTTGTGCTCTCTACCATATTTTATATAACAATACATGCAGAATAATCACTAACCTGTCTGGTGGCGCAGCCTTAGCAGCCTATCAGCATAGGCTTGCTGATTCATAGCACGGTCACCTGCAGCTGTAAAGTAAATGAAGGGATATTGAGACATACCTATCTGTTATACATACTCCATTATCAATTCTTACATACTGCATTCCATGGCTACTTACTCAGTTGTGGGGCATCCCGCATCCCATGGGCCTCCTGTATCCATTGGTTCAGGCAGTCCTGCTTTTGTCTCTTCAGGTCTGCATAGTGGTGACGGACCTGCTCACCAGTCCGAGGAACGCCTGTGGCACTGGTGAGGTCACGAGCTAACCGGTTCCAAGCATCTACCTTATACTTCGTCCCTTGGAACTGGCCCTGCAGGAGTCTTGACTCATGATGGTGGACAAGAAGCCAAACCATGTATTTGGACTCCTCGATGCCTCAACGTTGTGCTCGGAAGCATGTTCCCTCTCCGACACCAGACATTCTAACTGCAGATGTGAGCTACAATCAGTTATGGCGGCTTAAATATGCCGCATTTCCTGCACTTTTTTGTGATTGGCCATTTTGTAAAATTCTAGGCTGACTGCAGACCTGCTTAGTAATGGTTAAACTACCATTCGTAAGTATACGAATGTTAATAGTGGCTGTTTCCCCTGTGTTGTCATGGCTTAGTGGTTTTGTACTTTGCTTCTGATGCACAGAGTCCTGGGTTCGAACCTTGTCATTCATTTTATTTTCATACTATCCAGACAGGCTAGGGGGTGTGGCTGCATTTAAGCAACTTTGCTCTGTGTTTCTCCTCGGTGCCCTACGGTGCCCTGGTTGGCGTGGCGCACACGTCCGTGCAAACACATTGCGCTGGGTAAAGCGCCATTGAACTATGGGCAACTCTATTGCGCTGGGTAAAGCACTATGAAACAATGGGCAACTCTATTGTGCTAGGTAAAGCGCTATTAAACTGTGGGCACCTCTATTGCACTAGGTAAAGTGCTATTAAACTACAGGCAACTCTATTGTGCTGGGTGAAGTGCTGCTTAACTGCAGGCAATTTTATATCAGGATATTTTAAAATATTTATTTTGTTCACTGATACATTGGCCATTTCACTGCTTTTTAGTAATGTTTAAACATATTTGTCAGGTATTATTTCATATACTGATTTAAAAAATAAATACGAAGGGCAGTGGTGAGACTCGAACCCTGAATGCCTCTTCTTTGTGCGAACGCTCTACCATTACGCTATTGCTATTTGGTGTGATTTGCATTCACATTCTTTCTTATGCTCTTCCATGTCAGAATTGCTAACTCTAGCTAAATAATGGGCACACCGGCGCTCACACGTGCAAATACGAGCAGCTATTTTGGGGATTTAAAAAAATATATTTAATGTTTTGCGTTTTAGAACTGTGATAGGGGTTTACAATATCAGGGGGTGTGGTGTTGGGTGCAGGGACATTTGAGTGGACTCGCTCTTGTGTATGTGCTTTGTTTAGTTTTAAAACACTTGCAGGGGCATGGACATTTAGACTGCTTGGCAGTCGGACACACCCCCTGCTTTCTTACACGGTCCGTGTAAGACTTACGGTTGAGTCAGCGTGCCCTCATGCATATTCATGGCACGCTGATGTCATACCGTTCAACTGCAGCCTCCGAGTAAGACTTATTAAGTCTTACGCGGAGGATTAGTGAATCCGGGGGATAGTCTTTTTTTCGTTTTGTTTTTTGGCACATTCAGTTGATTTTTGTCAGCTTCTGATTTGGTTTCAATTCTTGCTTGACACCGATATGCTTCTGCTAAACCAAACAATGAAGTCATCTTAGATTTGTTCTTTTCATGTTTCAGAACTTTTACTATGTAAAAATCTAATGAGGTCAGCAGATATTTATGTAGTCTTTTGGTTGTAGATCTATACATGTAATCAATTTCAAGGAGGCCTATACCGCCTTCAGAAAGAAGGATATATAATCTTGGTATACACTGCTTTAATATATCATTTGATAAACGTGAAGCATTTTTCTTGTCTTCCTGTCCAACTGATCCAATACCTTTTGGAGCCAGCCTGTCACCCAAAAACTCTAATTTAGAGCAGGACGAGCAAATTGGTGTATAGCTTGAGCTTTGTTCCTAGATGTCAGGGTTGCTTTCAGTATTAATTTTAGTCTTCTAACATATTCTTTACTGAGTTTTGTTCACATTTGTTCATGTTTTATAGTCAGTCCTTCCTCAATTTGCAAATATTTATAAACTCCCTCCTGCTTAAGTTCCTTAATATTATATTCATGTCTCAAACTGATATTTTCCTTGTCCTGCAGATTTCCAGCTTTAAATGTTGCTTTTACACAATTATCAAGACCAAATTATATTCTTGTATCATGTGAGAAAGTTTTGACCACTTCCATTTGTGCTTTCAGCTCCTCGTCAGATGAACCATACAGTATTAAATCATCCACAAAAAAAATAAATAAATAAATAATGATAAGTCTTTAGGTTTTGTTGTTGTCTGGGAGCCAAATTGTAACTATGACCTAATCTGTTTAGTAGAATGATTAATGGTTTAAGGGCCAAGAGCAGTGGTGACAAAGAGTTACCCTGGAATATCCCCTTTTGAATTTTTATCTCTAGAATAATAATTTGTCCTTTCTCATGCCTTAGCTGCAAAGTGGTTTACCCCTGTTTCATGGTCACTGTAATGTATTTGATCAATGTTGGGTGTATTTTATGCATCTGTAAGCACTCCTTTATTCATGAATGTGGGATGCTGTCAAATTCTACTTTATCCGTGCCATACTTAGATTTTTTCTGTTTTTTACAATTCTCCATTATGAATTTAACAACAAATGATCCATTGTTCCATATGTCCTTCTTTTGTTACCATTTATTGCTATGACTGAGTTTTCTTCGAAATGACTATAAACTCTGTTGACATCAGTTCCAGTATATAGTTTATACATTGACAGAAGGCAAGTTATTGGTCTAAAGATATTTTTTAGGATACCTTGCATGTTCTCTTTTAAGGAGCAGTATCCTTTTTTCTGTTGTTAACCAGGTTGGTGTCTGTTCAGGGTGGACATACAAGCAGTTGTTACACAGGTTAAATCTTTGTGTGATGATGTTAATACTTTTAGCCAGAAGTTAAGTACTGCATCCACCCCTGAGCTTTTCTTAATTTTGTTTTAATTTCACTGGCCATTACTTCATCCAAATTCATGCTGTATACATTTGAACTTCTTACTCTTGTTTTTAATTCTTCTATCCATTCAGCATGTTTGTTATGTTCTACAGTGCCTTCATAAATATTTCTCCAAAATTTGTCTTTTTTTTTTTTGTGGGGTGTCTATTCCTTTTGCTTTGTTTTCCAATTCTCTATAAAACTTTTTTGGATTATCAGTAAATTGCTTATTTTGTACTTTTTTTCTTTACCTTTATCTGCACATCTCCTGTGTTTTTCTACCTGTGCCAATGTGTTTAGTTTATTATTTACAATACTCTATGATAGATCCTGGTCTGATCTACTGCTGCATGTTGCTTTATCACATCAAGCTTTCTAAGTATATTTGCTGACCTTTTTCCTCTTCTATATTCTTCTAACAGTGATACAGCTTGTCTTAACTGCTTTATAGTTTTCTCTAGTCAATACTTCTATGATAGCATTTGATTTCTTGCCTTCCTTTCCCTTATTGTCCTGTATTTTCATGGTTAGACTTTATCTGTTATTAATTTTGCTACACAGTAATATATCCTACTTACTTCTCTTATATCACATGAATTTCTGTTAATAGTCTTGATTACTGTGTTCAAATCTCAATTAAATCAAGCAACTCTTTCCTTAGATCTTTTTCTTGAAAACTGAGGGTACATTCATTATTCTCCATTTCCCATGGCCATTCTGCAGAAAGTTTCAGAGCATCTTCCTGTAACATAATCTCTTCAGTTGTATCTTTTATCATCTTTTGCTCTTTCATATGGGAACTCACTTGCTTATCACTTCACAACATTAACTGCGTCAGAGTTGCCACAGTTTCCAGTTCCTTCCTTTGCTGTACAACTCCAACTGAACTTTTGTACATACTGAAGGCTAAAGAGTATCTTCATGTGGCAACTGATCAAATGGTTCCAATTCCACCTGTTCCTTAATTTGGTGACTACTGTTCCATCATGCTGTGATGTTACCAGAGTTGGATTTGCTACATTAAATCCTTCACTTAGCAGGTAATCCATAGCTTCAGTTTCTGTTTCTCTAAATTCTTCATTATTAATCCTCATTTCTACTTTCCCCCTTTGTTTTATTGGTTTTTGTATTGTAAAATTTTCCATATCTGGATGCCTTTGCCTGTATTTCGCTTCAAAATATCTTTGGTACTGCTTTTTTATTGATTAGTATTGCTTTCTCTTTTGCATAAATATTCCACCATATTAAATGATTTTTTTTCTTTCCCATGTCCATATTTCTTCTTTGGATGTCTCCAGCTCCACCTGTTCCTCCTTACTTTGGGGACTCATTGTTCCATGATGCTGTGACATAACCTGATTTAGACTTTCCACACTAAATCTTTTACTTTGCAGGCATTCTAGAACTTCAGCTTCTATTTGTGTAACTTCTGCTTTACTAATCTTTAGTTCTGCATTCCCCTTTGTGATCTTATTTTTTATATTATGAAATTTTCCATGTCTGGGTGCCTTTGCCTGTATTTCTCTTCAAATATCTTTGGAGCTGTTTTTTTGTATTGATTAGTTTGGCTTTCTCCTTTGCATAAATGTCACTCAATATCAGATCTCTCTTTCTTTCCCATGTTCGTGTTTCTTTTTATACCTTTCAAAAATCTCTAGATTTTCTTATTTATATTTTACATTTCCTCATTTGCTTCTTTTTTTCCAAATGGCCCAATGTTTCTTAGTCTATATAATGTTTTCCATGATTCTGTATTAATGAACACAAATTTGCATTTGAAGCTTTTGATGTTTTTTTCTTGCGTGAGTATTTTTGTTTCCTCTAATTTCTCTCTTAACCTTTTTTGAATATCTTCTATTCAGAAATTCTTGGATTCTTGCATAACAGTAACAAAACACAGTTTTTAATCCTCAGTAGTCAACTTTATTATTTTTATGGCTTTTTTTGGCCTGACAGTTTTTGTGATTTTTGTGGACTACTACTTCCCTATAAAACAGGAAGGCCATCCTCCCCTGAGCCTGGCCTAAATCCATTGTAGGAATGTTTCCATATCTTGAGGATTCTACTCTGTCATTTTTTCTGGTCCTGACACCACTGCACCTATAAGGATAGCACACTTTTTTATCTTGGCACTTGTGTACCCAGCTATCTTTTTTATTTTTTTACCTATTTCTGTCCATGATATACAGTAGGTATAAATAGTTTACACACCCATGTTAAAATGTCAGGTTTTTGTGATATAAAAAAACGAGACCACAATAAATCATTTCAAAACTTTTTCCACCGTTAATGTGACGTATAACCTGTACAATTCAGTTGAAAAACAAACACATTTGTTAGGGGAAAAAAATCTAAAAAATAAAAAATGTACAATAAGCTGGTTGCATAAGTGTAAAACCCTTAAACTAATACTTTGTTGAAGCACCTTTTGATTTAATTACAGCATTCAGTCTTATTGGTTAGGAGTCTATCAGCATGGCGCATCTGTCAGATTGTGAGGTCATCTCTTGTGCACAGCCCTCTTCAGGTCACCCACAGATTTTCTATTGGATTTTGGTCTGGTGACTGACTGAGCCATTCCAAAACTTGAATTTTCTTCTGGTGAAACCATTCTTTTGTTGATTTGGATGTATGCTTGGGGTCATTGTCATGTTGAAAGGTGAAATTCCTCTTCATCTTCAGCTTTCTAGCAAACACCTGAAGGTTTTGGGCCAAAAGTGACTGGTGTTTGGAAATGTTCATAATTCCCTCCATCTTGACTAAAGCTCCAGTTTCAGATGAAGAAAAGCAACTCAAAAGCATGATACTGTCACCATCATGCTTCACCATGGGGATGGTGTTCTTTTGGTGATGCAAAGTGCTGTTTTTGCGCCAAATGTACCTTTTGGAACTGTGGCCAAAAAGTTCAACCTTGATCTCATAGGTTCATAGGTTCATAGGTTGGCACTAGGCTAGTGGCGCTAGGGCCTATACAAGCCTATCCATAACGATTCCCTGGCTATTTCTTCTGAAACTATTTATTTCCCTGGACCCATGTCTAGCAGAGTGACTGACATGATCCCCGGGATGAATTTCCTTTCTCCTATCCAATCGTCAAGGTTCCTTTTGAAGAGGGCCAAGGAGGCACTCTGCTTGACATGTATGGGCAGTCTAGTCCAGAGTCTAGGGAGTCTCTGGGTTAGGAACCTATCCCTCCAGCATGTTTTGTTTATTGTGATGACAAGGTTTAGATCCCTGGAGTGTGTGGCTCTGAGAGATTGGGATTTCTTTAAGTGTAGCATGTCCAACAGCTCTGGGTTTGACATGGCCTTGTATGTTAAGCAGAGATCACCTCTGAGTAGACAATATGTGACAGAGTATAGCTGGAGTTTTTTAAGGCAGTCAGCATTGGTCATCTGCTTTAGGCCTGTGATTCTTTTAGTGAGGTATTTCTGCGGCCTTTCCAGTTGTTGCCGATGTCTTGAGAGGTACATACCATTGCAAAGAACTGGACATCATCAGACCATAACACATTTTAACACATGCTTTTAGAAGATTTGATGTATTGTTTTGCAAATTTTAGCCAGGCCTGGATGTTTTTTTCTGTGTAAGAAAAGGCTTCAGTCTTGCAGCCCTACCCCATAGCCCAGACATATGGCGAATACAGGAGATTGTTGTGACATGTAGTACACAACCAGTACTTGCAAGAAATTCCTGCAGCTCCTTCAGTGTTGCTGTAGGTCTCTTGGCAGCCTCCCTGACCAGTTTTTGTCTTGTCTTTTCATCAATTTTGGAGGGATGTCCAGTTCTTTGCAATGTCAGTGTTGTCCCATATTTTCTCCACTTTTTGCTGACTGTCTTCACTGTGTTCCATGGTATATCCAATTCTGTGGAAATGTTTTTGTACCCTTCTCCGGACTGATACCTTTCAGCAATGAGATCCCTTTGATGCTTTGTAAGCTCTCTGCGTACCATGACTTTTGTTGTAGTAGGCAACTGAGTAAATGTCAGGAAAATCCTACTAGGACAGCTGAACTTTATTTGGGGTTAATCAGTCTCTTTAATTGATGGCAGGTGTGTATCCAAGAAGACTGAATGTTGTAATTAAATCAAAAGGTGCTTCAACAAAGCATTAGTTTAAGGTTGTGCACACTTATGCAATCAGCTCATTGTACATATTTTTATCTTTTATATTTTCCCCTAACAGATTTGTTTGTTTTTCAATTGAATTGTACAGGTTATGGGTCACATTAAAGGTGAGAAAAGTTTTGAAATGATTTTTTCTGGTCTCATTTTTATATCACAAAAACCTGGAATTTTAACAGGGGTGTGTAAACTTTTTATATCCACTGTATGCTATTGGGTCTATATTATATCATCGAATGCTTAAAAAAGCGAACACTGATTGATCGACTTAATTTAAGCAAAAGCTTGCAATCTCGAACTGTCAGATCACCGATTTTTTTCCCAGGGAAAAAAATCGCTGATCCAAAACACATACACACAACACGAGCACACCAAACAAACAGAAATCCACACACATACACCTAAAATCTGATACCTAACCCTACACTAAACTATGCACACACTACTAACTACCCACTTACCTTAACCCAAACCCTAACCCTAAGGTCCATCACTATCACACGCTCACCTCACCTGCTCCCTAACCCTAACTCACTTAAATCCGCCTTAACCCTCATGTCCACTCAATCGCACACACACACCTAACCCGAGCCCCCCTAACCCTAACTCACCTAAATCACCCTAACACTCACATCCACACAATCGCACACTTACCTGAATCCGACCAGTAACTTTCCACCATAACACTGAAAATACCAAAGCAACAGAAACGGACAACCGAATTCTTTCCCTAGGAAAAAATTCAAGTTTCTGCTGCTTCGATATTTTGCAGTTTTGCGAAAATAAGTTCGATCAATCAGCATTCGCTTTTTTAAGCATTTGAGGATATAATATAGACCCATGCTATCTAAAATACAGTCTATATATCCGTGCCATCTTGGTGAGATTTTGTAAGAACAGGGTCTACCTCATGGAGGTACACACCAAGACTTGAGGATGAATTCAATCTAGCAATGCAACTCTCCTTTACTTGCTGATCTTCTCATCGCTCCTACTTGCTGGAATGAAGAAATGCTACCCAGGGAGATGTAGCTAAATACAGATATCCCAACCATTTGGTATAAACAGGGTCCTAGAGAAACTCCCCCAAGCCTATGGCTTTTTGGATATCAAAGTAACTTCAAAATCTGAATGTTTCATGACCCAAGTGAACCATGACCCCAACTCATGCACTGTGGTGATGAGGAGTACATAAAATCATTTGAGCCACTATAATATGCTGCTTTAAGGGTAACCTCTAGTGTTTTTTTAACCTTGTCTCTTATTTTTTTTCCTTCATCAAAGCTGCATAATTAATCCTTACTGCCTCCAATGAAATAGTTACTATTATCCCAAGGTACTTCAATGTATGTGCTTTCACACTGAATGGGAAATCATTATGTGTAATGTCTTGAGGGATATAATTAACTTCATAACTTTTTTTGTCCATATTGATGCACACCCAGTCATATCATGAAATGATTACAGTAGCTACTATGGCACAGGAAAGTAAGACAAAGGAAGTGTCAGACCAACTAAAGAATGTTCTACTAATAGATTAACCCACAAATATCAGTCCCTGGATGCATATAGATGATGTAATTGTCTGTACCAATTGAAAGAAAAAACAGGGCACTATTTTTTAGTGCCCCCCAAGCACCTACCCTGATTCATATGGTCCAATATAGGGATTTCAAATGTCTTTAGCCTTTCAGGGGGAAAACATAATTCTGTAAAACTAAAATCATATACTCCATCTGTAACTTATCAAACACCTTTTCTATATCCTGCCCTACCAATAAAAAAGGCTCTGTGTACCATGTCATCCTCTCATTACCCTATTCATGATGTGCGTCTCCCCAGTAAAGCCATATTTATCAACCCATGCCACATTACCCAAAAGACATTGCAGTCTAACTGCCCAAATTCCCATGTATATCTTGCAATCAATATGTAAGAAAGCAATGGGCCTGTCAGAGTCTATCCAATCTTTAGATTTCACATGTTTTAGCATTAAATAAAACATGGCTGATTTCAATGACAAAAAAAACTCTCCTCCATTGATATCTCTGAATATATTAAGGAGTCCAAACTCATTACTGGATTCATAAACAGATATACTTCCTCAGGAGGTCTAGCAGTTAGTGTAGATGATTAAGGCTATGAGCTATTAACAAGCTACTTCTGTAATCCAGAGTTTTATTCCTTGAGTCTGTATGCCTACTGTGTGACTCTGAGTAAGTCACTTAACCCAACAGTGCTTTAGAGAAATTGGAAGATTGAGCTAGTCTCCTCAACTGTATCCTGGAGAGCAATCCTAGTAACTACCTTTGAACCTATGAAGACCATCTGACTCCAGAGCTTTCCCATTCTTGAAAATAGTAAATGCCAGACTAAGTTCCAGGTCCCTTTGACAGCAATAAACTGCTAACACTCATCCTCTGTTACATGAAAAAACACAGAGTCTAAAAAATGATGCACACTAAAATGTATATCTTTTATCAGAGCCTCATACATATTTTGAAGGCATTCCTAAAAAGCCTGGATGAGCTGATGCTGGCCTCTAAGTACTTTCACACCCCTCTTTTATTTATTTATTTTACATTTTTATTTTACTTTTATTTTACATATTTTTGACCAGACTAGTCCAAATGGATATATGTCCATTTTCAGTAGAGGCCCGGGGAGAAAAGCTCCAAACAGATATATTATACCAAATGTATAAGGTTACAATTTAAAACAGTATATATAAGGTTACAATCAAGTTAACATAGCAGATGTTTCAAAACACTTTACAGTACATTGATGGTACTTTTAGATACTTATTATAGAATGTTGAACCACATTAATTCTTGGCCAGAAAATTAATAGTCAAACTGCCAGGGGAGAACAAGATGGGACAACAGTATTCCATTTCGATTTCTTCAAATATATTCATTCATTTGTTATACTGTTTGAATTTGCTTCCTGTAATGCCTTATAATCACCTGTATATTAATGGCTGTATCTGGTTGTACATTTCCAGCAACTGCATATTCTTTTTATGTTCTTTGTGTTCAGACTTTTCTTGTCCAGCCATCTATGAGGTGAGATTACTTAAAGAGAAGTACACATGACCCTTCAAGATGTCTCACAGGACTGTGTTACTTGAATGTTTTTTCTTCCTGATCTCTTTAACGTCATCCCTGATTTCAGGATTCAGTGTTACTGGTATCAAACAGTTTAAAATGCCACAAATGAAGTGGGTGTTTTGTCTCAAAATAATGTTAAACACCAAAGAGATGTGATCTGACAATGATGTAGGAAGAATATCTCATCCTTCCTAATGATAGTTTAAAGAATATGAAATATTCATCAGTCCCTAAATGCATTTATGCTACAGAGGAATAATGAGTATAGAACAATGGAGTCTGATCACAGAAAGAACCCAACTCCATCTCTCAGATCTAATGTGATAGATAACACCCTCATCCATCAACAGTCTACTCAAAGCTGATGGCCCTGAACTTTGCAGCTGTAGTACCATCAGGTGTCATTAGACAGTTAAAGTCACCACCTAAGTCCAGTCCAATAAGTCCAACAGTCAAGGTTGAACAACCCTTTGTGAGAAGCCTGAGAGGATTAAAAGGATGACAGATTTAATAGGGTACTATCTCATCTTTAAGTCTCTAAGAGACAATACATAGATGTACAACAATCCAATGATGTAAGAATGGAATCCAACTTTATTACAAATATTACACTGAGTTAAGTGCTTTCATCCCTAACATTACAGGGACTTCTTCAGAACCTTAGTCCCTATAATGTCTGGGATGAAAGCACTTAACTCAGTATAATTTTCATAATAAAGTTCCAGTCCAGTCTTACATCTTTGGATTGTTGTTCTTCTATGTATTATTTCATCTTTAAGTCTACCAGCCTATCCATGTTGTAAGTCTGAGTCTCCTGAATTTCAACCCAATATCATCACTCCCCATCTTTTCTCCAATAAGTAAAAATCACTAATGAGATTACTTAAAGAGAAGTACAGCTATGTTTCTCATCCTTCATTCTTTCCTAATATATCTCTTACAGAAATAAAAGGTCCACCTGACATTTCCACAGTTTAGTGCCTTGCTTCTCTTTATCAGGCTTTTCAGTCTGTTTACAGCAAGAGATCCAATAATCATGCTATTTTATGGAATTTCCCAAGCATGCAAAGCCATGCACTCACCAAACCAGTTGTTATCAACCATCATATATTAGTAGACCTTTCATTTACTCTAGGTGTCCTCTGTCAGATGTAGTTGAGACTGACTGGCTACCTGAGTAGTGGAACAAAGCCATAGATATTTAGTTGAGTTCATGGACTTGAAACAGTTTGCAATAGTGATCTAAAAAAAGAAAACAGTCCAAGTATCTTAGGATCAGATTGGAGAGGGTTATTGCCTACCAGTAGGTTAACACCCACACTGTGATTCTCTGCCCACTAATGCCCAGCCTATCAAACCACCCAGGTGAGAGTTTGCTGTTCAGTGCTAATCTGTCTCCTGCCTATTAAGAAGAGTTCCAACTTCAATTCTGTCAGTGAGGGAATGCAGTGGTAATCTAACATAGGTCTAGCCACTTCCAGGGAATGAATTCCTTGCTGGTTTAAGGTATATTTGAGAATATGCTGACAAAAAGCTGTTACACATCACTACTTGCAACATATATTACAGGGACTTGTTCATAGTGCCATTAATTGTATCAGTAAATTACTAGAGGGTTAGAAGATGTTTTGCTTGCTCTTGGACAGTTGTGCCCAATCAACATTTGTTGGTCTTCTTGGCAGACAGGTATAAACCATTAAAATGCTTTTACCAGAACATTGAAAAAAAAGGAAAAAACTGAACACAATAGTTAGGTACTACAACCACATGTCCAAAACAAAACTGCCATTCTGGAAATCTGTTATGATAAGAAATTTATAATATGAATATAAAGTCCATGCTGTTCTTAACATGGTTTCTATTTTTGCAATATATTCTCAAACTTTGAAGACCTTTTTATCATGTGAGTACTCTGTTTCTTATATACTCCAAATAATGTATAATGGAGCTCTACACCTGGCATTTCATGTTGGAGCAATTGTAATTGCCTCTCTTCCATACTTTTTGCTTATCGTATATTTAAATACTTTTGATCTTTCTCTTTTAAACTTAGGTTATTCTAAAACTCTCCCAGTGTGATCACTGCTAGACTCCCTCTCCATTATGGATTCATTTTATTAATTTATTTTCTGATGCCTGGTTTATGCTATTCTGAATCATGTGTAGCTGGGACATAGCCCTGCAAAGAAGGGGCATAAGGGAGGAATCAATCCTTGACAGGTTGCCAGTCTATCACAGAATGTCAGTACTCATGCACCCACATTTAAAGGCAGTTTGCAAGAACTGAAATTACTTATCTGCAGGTCATGTGGGTGTGAGAAGAATGTGGAGGCCCTGATGAACATGCACATAAAAATTATGAGTATGTTGATTTTGCACAAAATACACCCAGCTAGAAACCAAACCACAGAAACATGTGCTGTGAGGTGACATTGTTAATTGCTATACCTCTCTTCTGCCATGTAAGTAAGGGGAAAAGTAGTTATAATTTCTTTGTGTAAGTCAGGGCAAGGGTCTTAATTTTACTATACTCCCTGATACATCCATTTTTATACTTGGGTCAGAGCAGCAATGCACTCTGGAGATGTTCAAAGCATTTACTCTTCAGCTTTTTATATTATTTAAGATATTTAATTGAATTCTATTTAAATATTTATCAACTTCCACGGCACGTACCATGTCAGCAGGAATATCTGAGATTGCATTAGATGATTGTGTTAGTATATCTAAAAACATTAATATGTGTGCTGTGCCATTGAGGCTGCTGGCCTAGTGGGACTAACCCAATCTATAAAACAAAACTAACTAAAGAAACGTATTTAAAGGCTCAGATTGACATGTTACTAGCATTCAGCTGGCAAAACTCATGAAGTCAGAATTACACTATTAATTTCTAAGAACTATGTAAAAATTAATATAATTTGTTAAATGGGAAAGGGAGGTCATAAATGTACAGTCTGTTATGGAATAATTTTCAAACTGCTACATGCAATAATTCTACACCAGGAAAAAAATTGTCTTATCCAAGCAGGTCATTCAGTACCAATATATGTACTCTCCTCAAATTATTTGGTAACCTGCATCTCATCTTTGGCTATTTCTTATGAAATTAAGTTCTATTTATGAGCAGGCAAAATATGTTCAGTCTGTCATCTCCTAATCAACCTTTCATTATAGCGTAAGTGTTGTAAGACAACAATTTTAAAGGGCTGAAAAAGAAAGAAATGCAAATGCAGCATATAAGAAATCTAATCTAGCACATATATGTTAAATTAATATGCATAATATCCTCATTTTGTACTGAAAAATCTTTGGTAATCTGTAAGTTTGTGAAATATGCTGTATTCAAATAAGTATGGAAAACAAGTTTGCACACTTTCTCCAGTACATAATACAATGTGTGGACCTGTACTGTATATTGTTTTGTGTTCCTAAAGTAGTTTATCTAATAATTTCAAATTCATATTTTTGATTATAGTTAATTGCTACCCAGATGGTAGAGTAGCATCATGATGTGGTATACATGTCACAGTTTGAATAGTCTCAAGGGCACCGTTTTAGTTTGGAAATGAATGGCAGTGTATGACCTTTTCAGATGTTAATTTTCAGTGACTTAAGAATACCACATTGTGAACACACCTCCACTTCCAATTGTTAACACAATAACAAAGAAATGAATGCTACTTTCAGTAGGACTCTTCATAGATAGCATCTTTCCCAAGTATACCATTAACAATTTCTGGAATAGCACACTTTCTCTGGGTAATCTGAACAGGTATTAATAAAATCCCAGAATATGGCTGAAATTACTGTCAATATTATTGGTAGTGCAGTTATATAAAAATCTCTTCAAATGTCCACAGCTGTGATGTACTAAGAATTCATTTCTTATTGATAATTTTTTTTTATTAAGATCAAAACTAAAACATACAACTGTTATAAAATAATTGATGATTTTTTGATACAATAGATAAAAATAGAAAATATTGATACAAAAACAAAAATAAACATAACTATTCACAAAAGAAGAATTAATTTCTTGAGTAACATAAGAAAAAATGTAACTGGCTTAGAAATGTCCTGTTATACCTATGCTCATAGTGAATAACAGGAAATAAGTATGGGAAAACGTAAAAACCAGTAGGTAGGGACATATCTCAGTACTTCACATGTTTTTGAGTTTTTAGTGGTTCCCTTACAGTCACTGTTTTCTATTTATTGCATTATAATGATGTGAGAGCCATAAGGAACAGTCTAGGATGAGTTGTGTTGTAGTGTTAACATGTAATCTGACATTTTGATGACACACACCTCTAGTTATATCATGTCCTTGCACAAAAAATGTATTCTAAGAAATTAAGTTGAAAATACATTTAGAAGGCATATGTACTAATTAATATCATTTATTTTTAACACCTTTAGTGAATTAACATTTTATAAAAGAAAATAAACCATATTAACATGTTCTTAAATACAAATATGATACAACACATGTACTCTTCAGTACAACTATCATCAATCCAGCGTTATATAAATTGCTCAATTCCTGCCTTCCTTAAACCTCACTTCTTCTCTAAAACATTATCCTGCCTGTGTATACTTTTCCCACAATTCCCATTTTTTTCTATGTAATTTGCTCCTACCCATTTATAAATATCCCACCTACAGTTCTTTTATCTCTGTCACAATATTCACTACTTAAATACGATTGGCTAATACTTTGATTTTCATTTTCTGGTAATTGCTTTTTTGGCAGCCACCAGAATTAAACTTAACAAGGCCTTAATCTGTCTAGGCAGTTCAGACCCTATATCATAACTCAAAAAAAAAATAATTTCCTTAGTTCCATCCATTTGATCACTCAGTATTCTTGACAGAATACTCTGTAAGTCTGCCAACTCATTATATTCCCAAAACATATGTTCCTAGCTACTTCTTTCTTCCCCATCATGTCTGTAACATTTGCCATCTAGTTTGCTTGGGGTGTAAAATACCTTTGCAAACACTTTCAAGCAAAAATCCTAAATCTTCTTGACTTTGTTGCATATTTGGGAGTCATACATATGTCCTCCCATTGCTTTCTTGTGAATTGCTTATTTAATATCTCCTCCCAATTTTTCTACCCTCCTCTGAGTGATTCCTATAGTTATTGTGCAGTATTTTATATGTCCTACTAATTATCCTTTTGTAACAGCAGCTTCTCTTCAAGATTCAGCAAAAACTCTACCAGAGCAAGTCTTTCACATTAGATTCCTCTATTTCTCTTTGCTTATACGCTGATATCACCCCCTGATAAAGAAGGCAGTCTGTAGCCTGTAGTCCAAATGTCTTCTTGGCCTCTTCCATTTTTTTTTACCTTTCCCTCTCTAGCTATTTGATCCCAATACATTGGATCCCTTGCCAGTGTTCTCTAGCAAATTACAGCCCTCTCTTGCTTATTCTCTGTACAAATAAATGCAGTCATTCTCCTTAAGGATCTGCATCCCAAATCCCACTCTCTCTTTATGTCTTGAATTCCACCCCCTGCTTTATCACCTTAACTTTCCACTTTAAATTATAACTTTCTGTTTGTATTATGTATATGAGCCTTATGCTGCTTAAAACATCTCTTCAAATCAGGTAATCTTAAACCACATTGTTCTATTGGAAGTATCAGTCAGTTTATCCCACTTGACCCTTGCCGTCTTATCCTCAAAGATAAAATCATTCCACTCTTTATTAATTACTATTCACAACTTCTCCTCTGGTTGAATAAAATATGCCTAACTTGTGTAAAAAAACTAAAGGGACTAAAATCCATTTTCACTGCTTGTCTCTTGCTTTCCATATCCATAAACAAGAGCTTTCAGTTTCTTAGTTTTTGTATTATCTTTTGTTTAGTCTCTTTCCACATATTCTTAGCTGCCATAACAGGCTCTATTTAACTCATACTTCTAAACACTTAATTGTATCATGTACCCATAACAATGGGCATTTCTAAACCAATGCATATGAAGGTACATAGTTGAGAGTTATAGCCTTTGTTTTATCTTCTTTAATTGTATATCATGAAAAGACCTGAAATTGTTTCAGAATGTTCCAGAATACTGAGATGTCCTTTTCTGGTTTTATCGGGCACAAAAATAATATAGTCTGCAAATAAAGCCAAATTTTCCTGATTACCATTCATATTATATCCTTGAATTTATCAGTCCCTTATTTTCTTTGTCAATGGCTATAACTATAATGTAAATAACAAAGGGGAAAGAGGACACAACTACCTGGTTCCTCTGCTCAGGCATATCTTATCAGAGAGGAACTATCCTACTTTAAATTTTGCCTCCAGTTCCTTATATATCATCCTAATTAACCTTATTATTGTATCAGGGAATGCAAATGCTTCCATTACCTTACTCATAAAATCCCTGCTTACTCTACTGAATGCTTTCTTTGGATCAAGACCCAGCAATAACATTGATATTTTATTACATTCTTCTTCCATCTGGATCATCATTGTTCTATTAATGTTGTCAGATGGTTGCCTCCCCTGCAGCATCTTTCCCATTCTTTTAGCCATTATAGATAAAACGCATTATAATCATGGTTTAAAATTGAAATGGGCCTATATGAAGCTGGGCCTGATGGGTCATTACCATTTTTAGGTATTATAGCCACCACAGCTTTCTTCTAGGATGTTGGTGCTTCCACTCCTTTTAAAATACTGTTAAATAAAACATTCCAGATCTTTATAACTTTCTTCCCTCCTAGCTTCCAAACTTTCAAAATAATAAAATTTGTTCACAGAGACTTACCTACAAAGTGACTATACCAGTTTTATCTCATTTCCTCCTATCTTAACTGTTATTTGTTGAGCCTCATCAACCTTTAACCTTGGCATACTAAATTATTCCATAAATATTTCCATTGTTTGCCTTTTCTAATTTTTTATAAATGTTTACATTTCTATGCTTTATACAAATGTTCATAACATTTCTGAAATATCTTTTATACCTCTACACAATCTATGGTTATTTTTCTTATTATAGGTAACAAAACCCAGCCACTGGGGATGCACAAGCCAGTGCATTTCTTTGTGCCAGTCCCAAGTCTGGATAAATGAGGAGGGTTGGATCAGGAAGGGCATCCGGAGTAAAACTTCACCAAATAATTTCATGCGGACACCAGTAAGAAATGGAAACAGATGATCTGCTGTGGTAACCCCTAATGGGAAAGTCAAAAGATGATGAGGATGATGAGGTAACAACCCTTTCTACTCTCTGTTGCCCAAATCATTGTGCTAAAAGTTTTTGTGCCCTGGAGTTATTATAAAAGAATAGTTGCTTAATAGCAATCTTTCTAAACTCATTCAAATTATCCAGACACTCCCTCATTTTCTCTATAGTATTCTGCAGTTATGCCTCTTCTTGCTCTGTGAGATTCCCCTTATTCTGCAATACTAGAACCTTTATCAGCCCCTCTAAATAATTCTTGTTGCTTCTTAACCATATCTCTTTTTCTTTTATTTCTACCCTTTTTTAAACTCCACTTTCATTTTATCCCTGTCAATAGCTTTCCTAATAATTCTCAAATAATTTCCACTACCCATTCCTTAAATTCCTCTCTTTTTAATGGGTAGGTGAGCAAGCTCAGTGTCTGATTTTTACTTTATTACCCTGTAATCTGAAATAGTTATTGGATGTGTGTCAAAGCTTTAAATTAAATGCATGTGTTCCTGTGAAATATAATTTCTGTCTAGTCTAGTCCAGTTATTGTATCTTGGGGAATGATATGTAAATTCTCTCCAAGTAACTAGTACTGAAATGTACCCTTCTGTATTACATTTTCCCCTTCTAGATCCCCATATACATCTTCACTGTTGCAAATCAAGTTTCAGTCCCAACCTGCAATAATATTCCCTGCTGAAAGATGATTATTTCTCCCAAAATGTTCTTAAGCTCAGTAATAGCAGATTTAGGTAGAATATAAATATGTACCATTTTAATCCTCCTCCCTTGCCAGCAGCCCCTTACTTCCACAAAGCTTCCATTATTAAATTGTTTTTATTTTCTATCACTAGTAGAGCTCCTCTGGCATTTAGTATAAGTATTCCACTTTTCCTCTGTCCCTGATATTCTGATGAATACCCTGAAATCCTTTCGTTATCAAATTCACATGCTCACAGCTTTTTAAATGTGTCTGCTATTGCATTGTACTCTAAATTTCTTTGTATAATTCAGTGATTTTATCTTTTTGTCTCTACCCATGAAACCATTCACATTCCAAGAAAACAGGAATAGTGTAGCCATTATGCTAAGAAGTTTTTATGCATACCTGTTATATATAGCTTTTTTAAATACCTGTTTCCAGCTTTTGTGTTACATGTACCCACTAATGTTTGACAGCTTGAGCCTTTATACAGTTGTTTCTTGCCATCTCTATTTGAACCTATATCACATTTTACAAGACATTTTGTTTTAATAAAAACCTTCAGAAACATATCCCCGGAACCTATTAACTTAAAATAATCACACAAGTCTATGTATATCTTTAGATAATTAAGTCTAACCCTCATGATAGGAACAGTTGATCCCAAATCAGCAACTGCACCCACATGCATTAACTAACCTAAAAGTTAGGTTATCCACACTAAGACATACGTTACAGCCAGTACTCCTATTACATTAATTGCTGTCTGTTCTTGTCTTATCTTTATTCCCACTCAGATATGAAAAACAGCTTGTATGCTTTCAGAAAACATTAACTTTTAGCTTTAAGAAAAGGTACGCTGGCTATCTTTAAATAAAACTAAGTTATACACTGTTCTAGTAAATGCAATGAAGAATTTAAGAACCAGAAAAGCTTCTTTCTCTTGTTCAACAATTTTCATCAAGCTGTACTTTGTACCTTTTAATTGTATGTTTCTGTCAGTAAACAATGTTCAGAAACCTCAAGATGTATTGCCTTCAACTGTAGTCAGCTTGTTTCAGAGGATATATAAGAACAGACTGTATAGCTGCTCTCAGCCTAACTCCCACTGAACATTTATTTGGTAAAGGGAAGATATTATTCCTACTTTATTACTAGTGGCATTGACTACAACTCTGATCTGAGATATATAACAATAAGTATCCTTTTCTGTGCATTTAAAGAGTTTTTTGATTGTATCTGCTTCATTTTATGAAAAAAAACCCAAAAAAATATACTTGTTTCCCACCTTTCTAATCTAGTATAGTCCAGTTTTCAGGTTAAGTGATGAATTCAGGGCTGTGTTACAAATCTCTGTGTTTGCCCATACCTTTTCCTGGATAGAAGGAAGTTTCTCTGTTCACCTGTGAGAGAGGGGAGCTTTGAGCAGCCTATCTGTCCCTGGAGGAGTGGTTTCAGCCCAGAAATTAGTAGTTTATTGGCCATTTTGGGATAATTTCTGTCTCTTTAATTTCCCTGCTATAAATACTGCATTTGCCCGGTTTGCACACCAGGCAGCGCCAGTTAGCTAGGGTATAACTATTCCTGGCTACACAAAGTCTCCTCTTCAATTTTTCCCTTGGAACTAGACAAACTTTCAGCTTAAGCACTCAAGCCATTCATTTTTTAGCCCAGCACTTACTCAAAACTCATAGCAAGCACTTATAAACCCTAGCACTAGACCCTCCTATACTGTACAGAAGGACAAGGCTCTCTATTCAACCTTACCAGCCATTCAGTAAAACAGTTTACTGTACCTATCCAGGCATGTCCAAAGGGCAGTTTCAGGCGTACTCTCCAACTGGTGCATCTGGGCATTTTGAGGCAATGTTGCAACTGTCTCATGTACACAGACAACCCTCTCCTCCTACCACCAAACACTAATACATGTGAGAGATGCAATTATACAGCCAAACTGGAGGCTAAGCTCTCTCAACTCAAGGCTGGACCAGACAGTCAAGAGGAGAAGGGAAATACTTGCATCACGCCACCAGTCTCACATAGACCCATTAAATCAGGACCGGCAAAAAACACACATAAATACATGAAAACATACCCGGAGGCTCTAAATAAAAATCTGCAAAAGCAACAGAGACTTCCAAAGCAGACATCCAAGCAATCTCCACCCCCCAACACAAATCATCAAACACATACTTCACAAAACCAGTGTGCCATGCAATCACAGCCCTTAAGGCAAAATAACATACCCAACATACTAGTAATAGGTGACTCTATAGTCAGGCACACTGACGTCCTACTCACTAGGCTGAATAAGGAGAAGGTTACTGTTAGTTGCCTGTCGGGTGCCAGGATCCGCCACATAACACAAGCACTCAGGTCACTCTAGAACAAGTACAAATATGAATCTGTCATTGTCCATGTTGGTTTGAATGACCTGAGCCATACCTCCCTGGACTACATGAAAAGAGACATAGAAGAGCTCTCTGATCTTGTAGCCCAGGCCAGTATGACCCTGACCCTGAGTAGCATCCTGCCCTCACCAAGAATGATACCACAGTATAAAGAAAAAATTATCAATTTCAACAATTGGCTAAGTTTCTGGCGTCATTCAAAGGGGAACCAGTGTCTTTCTGCCTGGGATGATATGCTTGACAAACCATGCTGCTTTGCTAGAGACGGCTTGCACCTGTCACCCTTAGGCTTTCGAATACTGGCCAAGGCTCTTGCCACCCCCATAGTGCCTTTTTTAGGCAAGGCTCAAAAGACAAACCGACTGCCATAAATAGCACAAGTAACAAAAAACTGAGGGTGATTCTACTCAATGCCAGAAGTCTAAACCTTAAAATGCACACACTCGAGGCACTCTTCATTATGGAGAAAATTGATATATATGCAGTAACAGAAACCTGGTTTAAGGCTCCAGAGAGCACCCCAGCACTACCAGGCTACAACTCATACCATACATTTCGGCCACAGAACCTGGACTGAAATACAAAAGGTGGGGGCATATCCATATTCATCAAGGATACCCACACCTCCAGGTTAGTGGCACAGCACAATGCTTCAGAGATCATCCACGTGCAACTAACAATGGGCAAAACTGCAATTCAAATTGTAGCTTGCTACAGATCACCCACCATGCCCCAGGACCCCATTCCACATTTCTGGAAACACTGGGAAATATAAAGGTCCTACCAAACACCCTAATATTGGGTGATTTCCATTACCCAAACATTAATTGGGAGAACTACTCAAGTACTAACTCCCTTGCCCAACATTTCCTATAATTTATAATCTCAAATGCCCTGGATCAACTGGTCAACACTCCCTACAGATGTGACAACATATTGGACCTGGTCATCACCAACATGTGCGACCGGTGCTCCACACCAGAGGTCAACCCCTCACTGTTTAGATCTGACCACAAACAAATTACTTTGGATATCCGCATTCCGCCCCCACCCTTGGGTAAGGAAACCACCATGAAAAACTTTTCAAAAGCAAATTTCACGTTACTTATGACCGAGGTGGAAAGTTTCAAAGCCTCCATGCTAAAAGATAACTTTGTCCAAGCTGCAAAATCTTTTACTAATGCATTCTACGGGTACCTTCAAGAATGCATGGATCGTGCTATCCCAAGCAAAACCAAGACTCACTCCTCCAAGAAAAGGAAACCAGTCTGTAGACTCCTGCCATAAACAAGCTATACAATAGAAGGAGGAAACTAGTACAGAAAAGAGTAAAATCCCAAGAAGGGAAGACATCCCTGATCAGTATCAGCTAGAAACTACGATCCCTCATAAAATCATCCAAGGCGAGTTTTGAAAGAAAAATTGCCAAGGACTCCAAAGAAACTACAAGGCATTCTTTAGCTATGTCAAGAATCTAAGTGGCAATGCTCAGATCTGCTTGGAGTTAGTGCAGAATGGTACAAAATAAACTGAACCAACTGATATTGCCAACATCCTGGCAGACAGGTTCTGTGCAAACTTCACCCCCCCCTCACTTCCAAAAGGGCCCCATAACCATACTGAAATCACAGACACTCAGGTTAAAACAGCCCTCTCCAAAGCCAAAAACACAGCATCAATGGGACCAGATGGAGTCCCAGGCTGCATCCTACATGAGCTCAAAGATGAACTAACCCCTCACCTAAACACACTGCTCAATCTCAGCCTCTCCATAGGTTACGTACCCATAGAGTGGTGCACAGAAATGGTTATTCCACTCCACAAAGGTGGAGCCACAACAGACCCTGGGAACTATCACCCTATAAGCCTGACTAGCTTGGTCTGCAAGGCTATGGAGTGCATCATCATGGAACCCATTAACAGGGACATTGAGAACGTCCAAACACTGGACCCTACCCAGTTCAGCTTTGTTAAGGGCAGATTATGCCTCCTAAACCTGGTGGACTTCTTTGAGACAGTTACCAAGGCTATAGATGAGGGAAAGGTGGTACACACAGCCTACCTAAACCTCACAAAGACATTTGACACCATTCCCCATTCTGGTATTACAGACAAGCTCACCAGCCTGAACATAAACCCCTATGTCACAAGATGGGTAGACAACTGGCTCACGGACAGAACCCACATGATAAGAGTTGTGGGAGCTAGCTCTGACTCTAAACCGGTTACAAGTGGTGTTCCCCAGGGCTCAGTGCTAGGACCCCTCCTGTTCGGCATATACTTCTCAAAGATACAGGCAAGCAGAGGAAGACTATGGCTGACCAAGTTCACATACGACTGCAAACTAGGAGCTATAATTGACTCTCTGGCTAACACAGACAACCTCCAAAAGGGTCTCACTGAGACAGACATCTGGTGTCAAAATCATGGCCTCAAGCTAAATGCCAAAAAGTGCATAGTCATCCCCTTTGGAAAAAACAAAGTACCCACAAACTACCACATAGGTGGTAGTCCCCTAAATATGGAAGACATAATAAGGGATCTGGGGACCCAAGTAGATAGTAAACTCTCCTTTGATAATCACATTGCCAAAGTGGTTAGAAAATCCTTCTACGTGGCACACCTTATCACAAAAGGGTTCGCATCCAGATCAAAAGAGGTCATTGTGCCCCTCTACTCATCACTCATCAGACCCATCACAGAGTACAATGCCCCATTTGGGATGTATCTTACAAGACACCTGCAACAGCTGGAAAGACCACAGAAGTACCTCAGCAAGAGGATCACTGGCCTCAAACAGATGACCTATGCAGTTTGACTGAAGAAGCTTCAGCTGTACTCGGTTGCATACCGCCTACTCAGAGGTGATCTCTGCCTGACATACAAGGCCATGTCTAACCCAGAACTGATCGACATGCTCCACCTAAAGAAAAGCTTATCCCCTTGAGCCACATGCTCTAGGGATCTAAACCTCACCACAACAATAAATAGGACATGCTGGAGGGATAGATTCCTATCACAGTGACTTCCCATGCTTTGGAAGAAGATTCCAATTTACAATAGGCAGAGCTCCTCACTAACATTCTTCAAGAGAAACCTTGAAGAGTGGATGGGAAACAGAAAGTTTACCCTGGGGATCACTTCAGTGGCTTTGCTGGACAGAGGCACAAGGAACTAATCTAAGGGGGCAGTGAAAACCCACACATTCTGGCTAGGCTTATAAATGCCTTCGGGCAGATAGCCTAGTACCTATCTATGAACCTATGAACCTATTAATTGCATTCAAATCAGTCTTTTGTTTTTAAAGCTCAGTCAGTTACAGACAAAAAATGCTATTAGATTAAAACCAAGGCTACTAATCCAGACATTCACTGCCTACAAAAATAAAAGAAAATATCTTAACTCTACATAAGTATAATTGGTGCACTTTTACATACCATCCTCTCCCGAGTAGCCCAGGAGTGAAGCCTATTGACTTAAATGTCCTTTTGTCCAGTGTTTATTCTCTTTTTACATTGTAGTGCTTAAGGTTCTTAAAACCTAATGAAAAAAAGTGTTTGTTTACTTTAATATCTTTATTACATACAATGATCACTGAAAATGCTTTACTATATTACATGCAATTTACATCATGAAATGTTTTATACACATACTAGTAAGACAAAATTGCTATACCTACAGTTACATTTTTCCCTTGCAGTGTCCTTCGTGAAATAGGATATATGCAGTTCAGTCCCCCCACAAGTTTACCAAAAGTCAGCAAAAGTACAATCTTTCTCAGTCACTTTTTCTTGTAAAGCCATATTTCACAAATGTGTTTAGTGCTTTATAGTCTCATATTTATTCACCAATTTCAGTCTTGCTGGCCTTCTTCCTGTTCATCTTCATCTCTCAACCCCAGACTCCAGCTTAAGTCCAAGGTACTCCTCATTCTTTTGGTGAACCCCTGTGCTTTTTTCTGTCTCTCAAACATTTTTCTTTGGAACACTGGAAAAGACTTCATTGACAAAGTTTGTATATGAGCTTTATTATCAAAAGAATTCCCTTTTTATGATCTTCCAGGAAAAACAAATATGAAGGTAGCTGAGTAAAGCAGTTTTAATCTCACACCTACCTCTTGAAATTAGCTGATTGCTGGTATAAGTTTTCTTCTTTTCTGGCTGGTGTACAGTGAATAATCATTTTCAACAAACACTCTACTGTCTCCAGTTTTTAATACTTTACCCTTCTTCCACAGTTCTGTCAGGATCAACTTTTTCTGCTGGTATAATTGCATGTTTACTAATACAGGTTCTAGCTGCTTTCTCATGCCAGGTTTGGAGCATACACATGATGGACCCTTTCAATTAACAGATCTTGTTATGGAATACCAGTCCAATTACTTAGTTGTGCTTTCATAAAATTAATACAGACTGCTCCTGCCAGTTTGTCTGGTATGGCAGAAAATTTCAGGTTTTCTCTGCATACTCTATCCTGTAACTCTACCATTTTTTTAATCATCTTTTCTCGAGCAGTCTCATACTCAGTCATAGTTTTCTTTATTTCAACCTCTGATTTTTGCAGTTTTTTCATTTCATGTGAATAGATGTTTAAAGTGTCTTCCATTTTTTCCAGTCTTTTCTTATTTGAGTTGATATAGTCCTTCAATGTTTCATTTATTCTAATCAGCTCTGAGCACATTTGATTTATTTTTTTCTCTAAATTGCTGGAAGCTGTCTCTTGTACCAGTGCTGGACTTTGAACTGCTTTTTGCTGAACAGTTGCAGGATTCTACACAGTAAGTGTTTTCTCTTCTCTTCTTTCTCTTCCAGATGATTTTCTTTTAGGCTCTCTATGTTTCTTCTTTGGGAGCACCTAGGCAGTATATGTATTACCCATTAACCAAATTCTACTAAAACTGTTAGAATTACTGGCTCTTATCTATCAGTTTCTTTTTTTGAAATTGGGAGATCTGAAATTAAGATGTTGATCAGTGTGCAGTCATCTTGTAAAACCCCTGGCTCATAACCTAATTAATATTATTTCTTTTTCCTTTTTTTTCCAGCTTTGCTGACTTTTACCCTCCTGGCCTTATTCAACTGGCCAGCAGACATCCATACTTTTACCAGTCAGATATGCACACTAAAGCCCAAAATTGCAGCTTGTCATCACTTACAATCCTCTTCTGCATGCTGTCATGCTCCCTTGGTATAACCCATTGATGATAGGTAGTCTCTCAGTTATTAATACATGCCCTGTAAATAGCTTGGATATTCATTCAGAAAATGGCACAACTACTGTTAAATTGGTAGGTTTGGACACATCCCCTCACAAGTGCTTTATGGGAATAATTCCACTCTCTTTTAGACAGATTTTATTCTGGGGATGTGATGATCTCTGTGTAAAAATCTGTAACTCAACTCTATTCCCAGAAAGCCCACCATGATCACTCTCCACTAGAGACATCTATAGTTACAACAATTACCTCTTCCCATCTGTCTTTGTACCCTGGTGGCCTTTGACACACATTCCTTCCTATATTAGACATTCATTATCCAAGTAAACCATATTTATAATCCTGAAGCAGTGATTTTGCAAATGGAGCAATTTATTCTTTGGTCCTATTCTAACCCAGAAGAAAGAAATGTACAATTGCCATTATTTTAATAATCTTTCTAATTTATGGGGACCATATTCATATCACTCATATCTATGAATCCAGGTTTTGTATTACTAATGTTAACAACCAAAAAATACTGGGGATCCTGGGTGGAGATAATCTTCATTCTGGCTTAGGAGTGCTGCACTGTTTGCAGGAAGGTAGGGTAACCACAACCTGATTGTGGAGGCTTTGATTTAAGAAAGTTACTAGCTGCTGGGAACATCTTTGAAAAGAGAACTTAGCAGTCATCGAACTGTAGAAGTTATCTCAAAGTAACACTCTGTGTTTTCAGTATTTATTTGAAATCACTTAGCTCTGAATGTCACTTGCAATATCTTCCTCCCCTGAGGTATATTTTCTGTTTTAATTGGCAGTCTCATTTTCTTTGTATTAGTATTGTCTACCTTCCTATAATTTTGAACTATAACTTTGAATTTTAGAGACAAATGTTTAGGAATTAACAAAAAGAAAGGCACAGAAAATGGAAAAGAACT
The DNA here is from genome assembly GCF_019279795.1 of Protopterus annectens. Lineage (NCBI taxonomy): Eukaryota > Metazoa > Chordata > Ceratodontiformes > Protopteridae > Protopterus > Protopterus annectens. The sequence goes on from NC_056742.1 coordinate 85,946,047, forward strand.
ATAGAACATAATTTAAAATATAAGAAATTAGTCAAATGCACACTTTCACAAAAACAGAACAAACACGTTATCAAATGTTATCTAAAAACATGTAGCTATATTAATAAAGCCTGCAGCAGCCATCACGATGGTAATAAATTTGAGTTCCATAGTAAGAGGAAGAAGTCCTACTGCTCCAATATATAGACGATTTCTGAGCTAACATCTAGAAAACAGTGCTCATGTAGTCTGTGAAAGTTGTTTTGTCATGAGGATTTCAGGTGACTGTGAACCCATTAGGAAACTGAAATGTTTCAGACCCAGTAGGGCAGAAAATATAGTAACCAGTACAAAGCTATAAATAGTAGGGGATAGCAGCAGAGCTGATATGCAGGAGATCTTCCTGAACTCAGCAGGAATGTAAAATGTGGGTTTTTGAGAGACTGCTGAGTACATGTATTCTTATGAATACTTAAAATGAGAGCTGGTATGACTCTTACAAACCATATTTTGTACTCTTGTCTCCCAAATCACACATCCCCAGCTGTTAATGCTTATTTAGCCTTCCTTTTCTCTTGCATTCCTATTCTAGCCATAACACTTTTATTATTCACATCAACCCCTATATCTTTTAAAAATATGCAGACATTTTAAATGAATGTTCATTTGCAGTACATTTTAGGAACTTCCTTTCTTCTGAAGCAATCCATGCTGAGCTCTTACCTACTCCTCTCTACATATTTTTCAGATGCCTGTTCTCTGTTTCATGCCTTCTTTAGTGACTATGTGATACACTTGTAGGGTGTATCTTCTTTCATTTTTGTCACACTTTCATTGCTCCATTTTCAAAAGCCTGGCACTTTACTAAAGATATTGTCCATGAAACAGACATGCTAAGCTCTTCTTAGTGGTACATAAAGTGAAAAGATTGTTTTTCTTCCCTTCCTCATGCTACACCTTGCTTTTCTTATACAAAGTGTTGCTGTTTATCTGTCATTTCTGGAACAGTTCTGTACCAAATGTGCATAGATCCTTTAATTCCAAAGTAAGAGATATAATTACTTTGTTTGTACAATAGATGCAATTTAGTGTATGGTGTCCAACATGCGTTCCTTTTTACTTTTTAACATAAAACACAGCTAACATACATCTGATTGAAGTTTAAGCCAATCTAAAGACTCTTAAAGTATGAAAACAGATGTTGAAGCAAAAGACTATGGCAAGAAGCATGAAAAAGACAGAAGTGTACTAAATGAGTTGTGAAACAGTCTATCTGCAAGTATAGTAGATGGAGAAACTGTAAATTATTTCTGCCATTTTTTGACAAAGTATAAATGCAATACTGCAGGAAACAGTTGGACAAGACCAGTTAAATGACAGTTATTACTCAACAGTGCTCATTATCATAGTAGGAAAGTATAAAGTAGGACAGAATCAGTGGCTCAAAATATTTGTATGCCAGAATTTTTATTTTTATTTTCTTATTTAACATGCCCATTTAAAAGAGAAATTTGTATGGTATGATCCCAATAAACAAGTCATGCACACATCTTGTTTTTACAACACAATTAATTGAAGTATTCACATATAAAGTGGCTCAAAAGCTGAGCCTGGAATGCTGAAAATAGGTACCATATATGTATTAATGGCAATCGGTCTTCCTACAAACAATTTTTCCCTGTCCTTTTGAGCAGGTAGATATCAAAATCATATCTTGATTCCTTTCCTGGAAGGAGGGGGTCTGTTATACATGTCAGCAGTTTAAGGGTAGGGCATCAGAGCTGTGACACATCATGTGCATGGATCTTATTTTGTACAGGAAAAGGATGCATCTGGAAGCACTGATTAGCTGTAATGCAGATACAGAATTAACAGAAGGAGTAAAAATATTGGCACAGTCACAGTTTTACTTCCCCTACGGATGTTCAGTCCCATGATGAAATATTAGAAGCATGCAAAAAAGTGCATACATTTTGTAAATTTCTCTTCCACACAGGGAATACATATTGCCTGCATATCATTTCTTGAGGTACCATGACTAATGAGGTCCAAAGTCTTTGGGACTGAATAGCAAATTATTTCATATTTTAAGACTGGTGTTTACCCTGGGGGAATCTTGCAGAAAGAGATGCAACAGCAAATTAGTCCAAGACATGCTCTTTCTATCTATGCACTCAGCTGTGGACTTTTGTGGAGAGAGGGAGAGAGAGAGAGAGAAAGAGAGAAAGAAGTCATGTAACTACTAGGAATTACATTTCTGATCTTTATGTTTCATTGCTAATTCTCATACCACTACACTACACTTCATTTATTAATTTAGGGGACTGATGTTTCTTTCTAAACTTAGTAGATTTTTATTTGTAGACCTAGTCAGCCTATCATCCATTTTTCTATTTTCCTTTCATTCTATTCTCGGACAAGTTCTAAAAAATTTCTCCCTAGCTTGTGACACAGTATGTATCCACCTTGCAACATTCTGTACCAACACTTGTAGAAAACTCAAATTCTGACCTAAGAAGCATGCTGACAGGAGCCAATGGCATGTGTCTTGCAGTGGGAAACAGAGCAGCAAGAGTTTTTAAGTAAAGTATATAGCATTTGTCATAACACAATAATGTATTTTGCCCATGACTATACCCCCTGCCTATTTTTTGCTCGTGTAGAAACTGCTGAGCATTCAGTACAATACATTAACACTTTGTCTCATAATAATCAACAGTGACCTTAGTTTTGCTCCTGTTTAATAGAGGTAGCAGTACAACTGTAACAATGCACTGGTAGTTCTATTCAAAGGCTGCAGTAACTATTTTCACAGCTGGTATTACTTTAATAGACTCCTCGTATCTGCAGGTTGCACACTTCTCTATCACCCTCTTTTCTATATCACCATTTCTCCCTTGGTCACTTTTCTGGGAATGTTCCAGTTCTACCCCTTACTGTCTTACTCTGGCAAAGCAGCAGGGATTTAGAAATGACTCATGAACCAATATTCCTTTGACAGCAGTTGTAGACAACAAATAGCAAACTCCCACTCTTGACAGTCCACGTCTTATTTTTATACCAGTAGGAAGAATGTTATGAATCAATAAATATTGGAGATGAGGTGAAATGATTTTATTAAAGCAATATTTCTGTCGGATATTCTTACTTACTTACATATGTGTATGTAAGTATGTTTATCATTAAGGGAAGCAAAACTGTGACTGTTCCAATATATTCATCATTTTCTGTTAAATCTGTACCTGCACTACAACTAATCCATGCATGACTAAATCCAGTCAACTACACAAGTCAAATGCACACCTGTTCAATCACAAGTGATTGCTATACATACACTCTAGGCATGTATAGTAAACAGGTCACATGAAGTCTATAGCACCAATTGCAAAAGTAAAATGTACACACCTTTACAGTCAGTAGACACAATAAAAATACAAAACACCCATATCCCACAAAAATACAGACATGATATATACATGTGGGGACTCCAATCACCCAATGTGGAGGCTTCATGACATATACTCTTACTTATATATATATATTAACTCCACAAATGCACTAGGACAGCAAAAGTACAATAGCATACATACTGCACTGTAGTTGACAATAGCACATTCGACTTAAATAAACACTTTGCTGCCACACATTCATATACATATATAATATATATATATATATATATATATATATATATATATATATATATATATATATATATATATATATATATATATATATATATATATATAGGTGTAGATATAAATATATATATATATATATATATATATATATATATATATAGGTTAAGATTGAGATGTTGCAGATGGAAAATTCAAAACACAGATGTTTGAATTTTCATCTGGCTGAACAGCTCAATGTTGAAAGTTTATATTAGCGAATGTACTGTATATGCACTGATATAAATTTGAAAAACTGTACAGAGATTGTAGTACAGTGCAGTTTGGGAAAGTCATCCATTTCCTCACTGTAGTACGATCTTGGAGTTGGAATATATAGTTAGGAGTGGATGTGGGGTTGCAGGGGGGCTTGCCCCCCTGCAAAAATGTGATGCTAGGTATAGGAGTTTACTTTAATTGAGCTCCTATACAGACATCACATGATGTGTTTGGAAACAATGTCGAATCTGCTGCATTCAATCAGCAGATTCAACATTGTGACTTCTTCAATTTTTTACTTTTGAGTTTTGGTTTCAATATGTCGAACACAATTATTTTGAAGTTTGGCATATTGATAGTATATATATATATATATATATATATATATATATATATATATATATATATATATATATATATATATATATATATATATATATTCATTGTGGTGAGGGGTCCTGGTCTTATAAATCTTTGATGTTGACAAATTAAGACTTGGACTGGGATCTCAGCCATCTGAACTGTAACCTTATACACACACACTATGGCTCATAACTGTCTGGATTTTCACAGAATGTCAAGATTTTTGCTTCATATGTTTTGCCTTTTCCTCTTAAAATTTGTGTTTTTTTTTGGTAAATCACTGGGAACTAATATCACTAAACAATGACATACATATGAGTTTCTGATTTGGTTTCCTTCAGAAAATGCATGCTAATGCAAAACCTATTATATAAACAACATTCTAAGTTTATATTTAAAATCTGTCCCTGATTTTGGACCTTTGCCCTGCACCCCAGCTTATAAAAATAAAAAAGACTGTGACTGGCTAAAGGGAAGAAAACAGCAGAACATATCTTTCAGCCTCTCACTGCATGAAATCTAGACAAAGCCAAAAATAATGGTTGGAACAATGCCTTAAAACCAAGGGCATATTTTAAAAATTGCTCTTAAAAACTTATAAGGTTGCTAGGATAGCAGGATTTGCATTCGCATGCATGTTTCTGGAGGATATGAAGTCTGAAACTCAAACGTATGCCATTATTTTATTATTTCAATCCCTGTTGATTTCCCAGAAAACCACACATTTAATGAGGAACAGTCCAAAATATGAGGTAAACATCTGGACAGTTGAGAGGTCTACAGAAGAACAGTAATAACTTCATACAACCCTTTAAAAATGAATAAAAAACAAACCTATTAACAGAGTGTTCCACAAAACAATGAGACACTATAGAAATTTCTCTCTCTGCAGACATTTCACTGAGTAAAAGTGAAATTGGTTATATCTTGAAGATAATGATTGATTTTTCATTCTTTTTCTCTAAAAAAGTGTCATAAAAGTGCCAGGTCCCTTACAACTCTAGCATAGCTAGACAGATTGGGTTGCACCCCCATACACACACACACACACACACACACACACACACACACACACACACACACACACACACACACACACACACACACACACCCACACGCACACACACACACACACACACACACGATCAAGATGCCCAGCCCTAAAATCCCTAGTAACTGGATGCTTCAATAAAGTTTGGAGTCTCCGTAAATGATAGGTGTATGTCTTTCACTTTCTGTAAATCAGAAATGGTATATTTTAAGTTGCAGTTATTTGGATTGCAGGCAGCCAGTTGTCTTTGGCTCCTGACAAGTAGAACTGTCATTAGTTCTGTCTAAAATGAATTACCTGATAACATCACCATTGACAGAGTTAGAATTATTGCAAACCACCTACCTGGTACAAAACTTGTTTTACTTAACATGTAAGCACAAGAAAATGCCTTAAAATTTATTCAGATTTGAGGAACAAAATATATTTGATAAATTACTGGAAATTAAGATGGATTGAAAAATGATTTGGTGTTTTTTTTAGAAGGTAGAAACTAATGGAGACTTTAGTGGTTCCTTTTGCATTTTCCTTAGCCTTATACTGACATTTCCATTTCATTATTAATTATTATTGGTTTTATTCTCTGCATGCATTTTAAATGGATGAAGCAAGAAATGGCTTATAAATGTTCTTGAAGGCAAAATGGTTTTGTTCACCCTAAGATGGTCAGAAAAGGACAGGTCAGTCTGCACTTTGAGAAGTAAAGTATAGTACACTAAGTTTTAAAGTACCAAAGATATGGTGCAGAAAACAAATTCTCAAATATTTGGAATAAGAGATGTTCTTAATCATGAATTTAGGGTGAGTTTTAGGTCAAAGTTCTCTCGAAGATGGTTGTCTTTAAACAAGTCATCAGATTTGTTTACTTTAACATGCTAACATTGCAGATCTTGCAAATCACAATTCAAGGTGAACCTCATGCCAAAAAAAATTGTCATTCAAATAAACTAGAAATTCATGTAGCTGTTACAGCTCCATATCCTGTAATATCCACTAGTTGTCTAAGAATGTACACCATAGGTTCATCCTGGACGAAAATGCATTCATTGGAACATCATAATTCCCCCCCGACATAATAATTCCCCCCCCCGACATCTCAGATGCTCAGGTAAGAGCCGCCCTCTCCAAAGCAAAAAACACAGCATCAATGGGACCAGACTGTGTCCCGAGCTGCGTCCTACATGAACTCCAAGAAGAGCTAAACCCAAACATAAAACTACTGTTCAATCTCAGCCTTACTACAGGATATGTACCCAAAGAGTGGCGTACAGCAACAGTGGTCCCTCTCCACAAAGGTGGTGCCTCAACAGATCCTGGAAACTATCGCCCCATAAGCCTGACTAGCTTGGTCTGCAAAGCTATAGAAAGAATCATCATGGACCTCATAAATAAAGATATTGGGGACCTACAGACACTGGATCCTACCCAGTTCGGCTTTGTTAAGGGCAGATCCTGCCTCTTAAACCTGGTCGATTTCTTTGAAACAGTCACCAAGGCCATTGAGGAGGGGAAGGTGGTCCACACAGCCTACCTGGACCTCACAAAAGCCTTCGATACAATACCCCACTCGGGCATTATAGATAAGCTCACCAGCTTAAATATAAACCCCTATGTCACTAGATGGGTTGCAAACTGGCTCAAGGACAGAACCCACATGGTTAGAATTGCTGGAGCCATGTCAGACTCCAAACCAGTTACAAGTGGTGTCCCACAAGGCACAGTCCTGAGACCTCTCTTGTTTGGTATATATTTCTCGGAGGTACAGCCCAACACGGAAGGACTGTGGCTGACCAAGTTCGCAGATGACTGCAAACTGGGCACCATAATTGACTCTCCAACTGGCACAAGCATCCTCCAAATGGGCCTCATAGAAACAGACAACTGGTGCCAGAGCCATGGCCTCAAGCTAAACGCCAAAAAGTGTATAGTCATCCCCTTTGGCAAAAACAAAGTGCCCACAAATTACCACATAGGTGGTAATCCATTAAGTATGGAAGAAGTAATTAGGGACCTGGGGACCCAAGATGATAGCAATCTCTCATTTGACAACCACGTGGCCAAAGTGGTTAGAAAAACATTTTATATAGCCCACCTAATCATGAAGGGATTCACATCTAGATCAGGGGAGGTCATCGTGCCTCTTTACTCATCCCTCATCAGGCCCATAATTGAGTACAATGCCCCTTTTGGGTTGTACCTTACCAGACACCTGCAGCAACTGGAAATACCCCAAAAGTACCTCACCAAGAGGATCAAAGGGCTCAAACAGATGCCATATGCTACCCGGTTAAAGAAACTCCAGCTCTAGTCAGTGGCATACCACCTGCTCAGAGGTGATCTGTGCCTGACGTATAAAGCCATGTCCAACCCGGAATTAATGGACATGCTGCACCTCAGAAAATCCAAATCCCATCGAGCTACGTGCTCGAGAGACTTGAACCTCAGCACTGAAATAAATAGGACATGCTGGAGGGACAGATTCATAACCCAGAGGCTCCCTTCACTCTGGAATAAAATCCCAGTCCAGGTTAGGCAGAATCCCTCATTGACTCTCTTCAAGAGGAATCTTGATGAGTGGATGGGAGATCATAGGTTTACCCCGGGTATCACTTCTGTGTCACTGTTAGACAGAGGCACAGTATACTAACCTCGAAAAAGGGCATAGCAAAATTAATTTAAAATGGGTGGCGAAAGCCAAACACACTCTGGCGAGGCTTATAAATGCCCTTGGGCAGATAGCCTAGTATGGACCTATGAACCTATGAACCTATAAATGTGTTTAATTTCCTCATAGCCCCTGTATAAATCAAAATAAGTTGGTGTAAACATAGTGCCCATCACTGTCTCATACAAATATAAAAAAGCATTCCCACTGGAAAAAAAATGATTTTCCAGCAATATTTGCAGGGGAGATGATATAACTAATTGGCGTTATCATCTAGTTTTGCCCATGAGCCTGCCCTCTGCACTGAGGCCCCTGTGTGTGGAAAACCTTAGCAATATGGTAGTCTTAGAATCAGAATGGCTTAATGTGAGGCATACCTTCCAACTTCTTTGCTTAAGAGTTCTGGACATAGGGCCAGAAATGAAGGATATTTTAAAGCTAATAGAGAATCAAATGTAATAAGAAGTATGAAACTCTAATGCCTGTCATTACTGACTGACTGTAATCTTCAATGATTTATCAAAAAAATCTAAAATTATGTGATGGTCAGGACAAAAATATAAGACAAAATCGGGGCATTCTGCAAAATTTTGGACAGTTATAAGGAGGAAACAGCTATGCAAAGGCTTTCCTCTCATAGAAAGCCTTTCTGAATTTTTTTTTTTTTGCTTTATAAACATAAACTAAACTTAGCAAGTAAAACCAATACCATATAAATATGGACTGCAGTATAGTCACCTGCTGGATTTAATCAACGCAATGACTGTAGCAAGAGGTCTTCCTTCTGAAGGGTAGGGTGGCCATGACTACATGTCCATTCTATATGCTGTAAGTAATATCTGCCATTGCCCTAATCAATAACTTGAGCTACCATTCTACCTACTATTATCATACTCAGGATGAAATGGAGATTGTGTTATACTACATACCTCTCAACTGTACAGATTTTCACAGAATGTCCAGATTTTTGCCTTATATTTATGGTCTGCTTTTCAGAAAATTGTGTTTTTCTGACAAATTAGTGGCAAATCATTAAAGACTGAAGTTAGAAAATAATGACAGACATTTGAGTTTCAGATTTCATACCCTTCAGAAAAGTCATGCTAATGCAAAACTGTTATTCTATCAACTTTCTATGTTTGTAAGAGCAGTATTTAAAACTGTCCTTCTTTTTGGGCATTTGTCCCAGTTTTATTTATGGCTTTGTCCAGATTTCTTGCGCTAAGAGGTTGAAAGGTATGCTAGAAGAATCATAGAAGTTAGCTGATGTCATGTTTCCAGAAGCAAATACATTACGAAATCTTTTCAATGTTTATTTTATTTTTATTTATTTATGTTATATTTGTTATCCAGGTAAGGGCAAAGACACAAAGAAGAAAGAATAATTTGCTGTATTACTTATGGAAGTCTTTTATGCTGAAAATGGAGCTTCAATACATGACTTAAACGCTTGGTATAGGCTCCCAATCTCATAACTGACAACTCAGTTACCCAATTAGTGGCTAGTAGAAAAAAATGATTATTCACTGCCTGTTGACAGGCTATACTGTGGCTGCTTTACCATTTAGGGACTACTGAGACAGAACTGATATTAAACATCTACTGTGCTTAATTATATTTCCCTGTATTGATTTTGTAGCAGCTGATCCCATTTTAATAACAGTAGGTAAGAGTACCATCAACAGTAGTAACATAAGGAATACTACAGTATAAAAGGAACTGCCAAAATTCATTCATATACAGCTCAGTATGACAGGCATTATTTCAACAATGTATTACAAAAAATGTGAAACTGTAATTAATTTCAAAACATATTGACTAGAGGGTGGTGCCAGTCTATAACAACACTAAATAAAGGTACTTTTCTTTAACATAACATGGCACCTAATGATACTGCTCTTTCTTGAAACCACAGTAACGACCAAAAGCCATATCAGATCTATAATATTTATGCATAGGGAGAAAATATTATATTTTTATTTGCCCTTAATACATCCATTGTAATTAGTATGAATTTGAGTAAAAAGGTTTTATTTTTCGTAGTTATGCACAAGATGTCAGATGGAGCAGTAAGAGGCGCTGCCTATGATAAGATATCATAATTACAATACTTTTCCCTAACACTATTCTAGCCAGGTATTTGTTAAATTATTGTTGTTATGGAACAGGAAACCCTTGCCTAGCTTGTCTATACTTCCTTCACACAACTTTCAATTAATATCACAAGTGTAGTTGCCATACAGTATATTTTCTGAGGATCCTCAGAAAATTACATAAAATCTTTAACAAAACAAAGTTGTTAAAAGTCAGATATTACTAGTGTGCACAGTGAAGTGAGTTAACTTTTCATCAGTGCATATAAACCAGTGATGATGCCATGGATATGACATGAGACTCAGTCCACCAGGTGTAATACATCATGTTGTGTTACTTCTATTCTCTTTATTGAATTATATTTATTAATAAAAAATTCTTTATCCAATAGTTGATGGCTAACCAGTGTTTTCTACTTTCATATGGACTTTGGCATATTTATTTAATGTCACAATTCAGGCATTGTGTTGATTTAATATCATTTGAAAATTACCTTTTGGTTTTATAATTATAGCACAGTTCTATTTGGCAATACATTCAGACAGAGAATTGATATCAAAGTGCCCAGAGTCCTTCCAAGGATTTATAACATCCTGCAGTTGGAATAGAATACAAAAGCTGAAAAATAAGCATTGATCAGTTCTGAACATGCAGCAGCCCCTGACCATGGGTCTATATTAGAAAACCGAAAAGACTTTAGTGTGAATGCTCACATGAGCGAAAATGCCAGGAATCAAAACTGCGATTGTGGGGTCATGTTACAGTGAGGAGTGGTATATTCGCCCTTTCCTCACTGTAGTGTGACCTCAGAGTTGGAATATATAGTTAGGGGGGTGTGGGGGGCACAGCCCCCCACAATAGCAAGCTTGATTACCGGCATTTTCGCTCATGAGAGCGTTCACGGTAAAGTCTTTTTGGTTTTCTAATATAGACCCCCTGACCATACTTAGAAAACATGAGTAAGTATATGTTGTTAGAAAACTGCCTTTTGAAAATTAGCACAAAATCTTCATTTGGTTTGTAAAAATGTCAGTGTAGCTTGCACATGACAAAATATGTCTGTTAAAAATTATAGTCCCAGGTGCTGCAAGCAGTCAAAATAAAAGCTAATAAATGTAAAGACTGCCAAAATAAAAACCCAGCAAACTTTACTGCAACTCGCAATTTGCTTTGCACTACTGTTAAATGGGATGCTTACATGTCTTACAACAGCAGTATTGTTTTCAACTAAAATCTGAAATGTATTTTGTTCATGATTAGTTTCAGGATATAAGTGATTGTTAGGGTATAAGTCTATTTCATAAAAAAAATATTAAAAATAGAACTTTATTTGATGTGAACATGATCCATAACTTTGATAACCATGAAAATAACAGGGCATATTCTTGTATGTAGTAATATTAGGGAATCACATCCTAAAGTGGGGACTACTAGAACTTTTCATGTTATAGTTCATGTTGCATGTTTTCAAACTCAATTCTTCATAAAGTATTGTAGATGTAGATGATTTTTATAATGTGCGTATAGATGCAATTCTTTGTATTGTGTTGCAGAAGTGAGTCTGCAATGAGGCACAGTCAGGAATCTCTGCAACATGCTCTCAATGCAAGTCTTTGAAATGCCACAGCTGTGCTGCAACTGATTGCTCTTCATGATTACATGGACAAACAGTAGCTAAACCTGAGAAAAATGACACACCATATAGCTTTATTCAGAGCAAGATGCCCTGCACACACACACACACACACACACACACACACACACACACACACACACACACACACACACACACACACACACACACACTCCTTATTTAATTAAATCAGCACTGAAATATTTTCTCCCATTGAAAGACTGTGTGACCTTTGAGTTGATACAACTAACATCAAACATTTAAATTTTGTCATGTTTCTCTCCCATTTTTTTGTTGTTGTTTTTTTTTTTTTTTTGATTCACCTTTACAATTAAGTAATGTCAAAATTAACAAGGTTAAAAAATGGGACACTGCAAACTGGTTTAAGAAAACTCAAGGCAACATGTAAAAGCTTTCACAATTACTGTGCAAAATTACATATTTTTTTTACAAAATTGCATATTCAGTTCTGTATTCCATGATGCAAATGGTATGTTCCAATATTTCAGAATACTAAGACAGCTAGTCCTCCAAACAAATGTTTACTAAATTAAATGAAAAGTTATAAGTGAGCAGTTTTCACTAGCTGCAAAGTAAATTCTGGCATAGTGCTGTTTGGACTCTGCCTTATGCAAAATATCAGCTTGTGTTTGTCAACTTGAAGGTAGAATGTCACAGTGGCAGTGGCTGAACCTTGCACATGGCATCCAAAAGGTTAGCTTTCAAAATGTGATTGGATAACATTACACAAGAGATCAGCAAGATCAGCAGAAGTATCTAATTATAAAAGCACACTATGTTTGCCTAGAAGTATCTAATGACAAAAGTGTGCTATGCTTGTTTTTGAGTGATATTGTCAGAATTGACACTTGCCAGTGCCTTATTATATAAAGACCATGATGCTTTGCCAGAGATGGCTTGCACCTGTCGCCCTTGGTATTCCAAATACTGGCTAAGGTTCTTGCCACCCCTATAGTGCCTTTTTTAGGCAAGGTTCAAATGACAAATTCACAACCATAACAGGTACAAGCAAGCAAAATCTGAGGGTAATGCTACTCAATGCTAGAAGTCTAGACACTCCTTAAAATGAAGAACATCGACATCTGCGCAGCAACAGAGACCTGGTTCAAGGCTACAGAGAGCACCCCTGCATTACCAGGCTATAATTCATACCACACCTTTCGGCCACCTAACCTGGACCGAAACACTAAAGGCAGAGGCGTGTCCATATTCATTAAGGATATCCACACCTCCAGGCTAGTTGCTCAGCATAATGCTTCCAAGATTATCCAAGTGCAACTAACTCTGGGGAAGACCGCAATCCAAATTGTAGCTTGCTACAGATCCCCCACCATGCCCCAGGATTCCCACTCCTCATTTCTTGATGTTGTTGTTGTTGTTGTGTCTTTCGGCTTTTCCCGGTTAGGGGTCACCACAGTGGAACGCCGGTCCTCTAATGATTGGCAGTAGATTTTTACATGCCGAGCTGCCGGCCATGACGCACAACCTTAAACGAAGGTATGCCCATTCACGCATGTCTCCACACAGAAGACACTTTAGCTGAGAATTGAACAGGACGCCTTACTGTTTGGCGACAACACTACCGCAGCACCACCACCGCAGTTCCACTCCTCAATTCTTGATACACTGGAAAATATTAGGGTACAACATAACACCCTAATAATGGGTGATTTCAACTACCCCACCATTAACTGGGAAAACTGCTCCTGTACCAACTCTTTTGCTGAACGTTTTCTGGAATTCATAAATTCCAGTGCCTTGGATCAACTTATCCACACCCCACCAGGGGCAGCAATATCCTAGACCTGGTCATTACCAACATGGATGACCGGTGTTCCACACCAGAGGTCAATTCCTCATTGGTCAGATCCGATCACAAGCTAATCACCCTAGACATCCACATCTCACCCCCACCCCCATTAGGGAAACCACCATAAAAAATTTCTCCAAAGCCAACTTCACGCTTCTTAAAACAGAAGTGGAAAACTTCATGACACTCATGCAGATGGACAATAGAGGTATGACTGCTGTATCCTACACAAATGCACTTTATAAGCACTTACACGAGTGCATGGATTGTGCTATCCCTAACAGAACCAAGATGCTATCCTCCAAAAAAAGGAAGCCAATCTGGTGGTCCCCTGAAATAAACAAACTCTACAACAAAAGAAAGAAACTGCTGCAAAAAAAGAGTAAAATCCCATAATTGGAGGAACTCCCTGGTCAGCCTCAGTAAGAAGCTGATATCCCTCATAAAATCCTCCAAAGCTAGTTACAGAAACAAAATCGCCACTGTTTTTAAAGGCACCCACAAGACATTCTATAGCTATGTCAAGAATCTCAATGGCAACACTCAGATCTGCTCTGAGTTACAGGACAATGTCACTAAATATACAGAACCAACTGATATTGCCAATATCCTGGCAGATAGGCTCAGTGCTAACTTTACCCCCCTCTCCCCCCCTAAAGGGCTCATCTCTATACTGGAAGAATGCAATGTTCCTTTAATCACGGCTGCACCGGTAAAAAACACACTCTCCAAAGCCAAGAACACGGCATCCATGGGACCTATCAACATCCCAGGCTGCATTCTAAATGAACTACAGAATGAAGTGGCACCTCACCTAAGTACCATGTTCAATCATAGCCTCACCTCAGGCTTTGTGCCCACTGAATGGCACACAGCGATTGTTATCCCACTCGACAAAGGGGGATCCACCACGGACCCCGGGAACTACCGCCCCATTAGCTTGACAAGCCCGGTCTGCAAGGCCATGGAACTTATCATTATGGAACTTACAAACAAAGACATTGGTAATCTCTAAACTCTGAACCCCACCCAGTTCGGGTTTGTAAAAGGCAAATCATGTCTTCTAAACCTGACAGACTTCTTTGAAGCAGTCACCAAAGCCGTATATGAGGATAAGGTGATTCACACAGCCTATCTAGTTCTCGCCAAGGCTTTCAACATCATCTCCCACTCTGGAATTATAGATAAACTCACTAAACTAGGCATAAATCCCTATGTCACAAGATGGGTTGCCAAATGGCTCACTGACGGAACCCACACTGTGAAAGTAGCAGACTCTAAATCTGACTTCAGACCAGTGACAAGTGGAGTACCACAGGGTTCAATTCTGGGTCCTCTTCTGTTTGGTATCTACTTCTCTGAAGTACAGGCTAACACAGAAGGTCTTTGGCTAATGAAGTTTGCAGATGACTTCAAACTAGGAGCCATAATCGAAACTCCTAATGATGTGGACATCCTACTAAAGGGCCTCACTGAGACAGATGCCTGGTGTCAAAGCCATGGCCTCAAGCTCAATGTCAAAAAGTGGATTGACATCCCTTTTGGTAAAAACTCTGTACCATTAAATTACCACATAGGCGGTAGTCTACTTAACACCCAAAGTGTGATAAGAGACCTTAAGACACAGGTGGACAGTAGTCTCTCCTTTGATAATCACATCGTCACAGTAGTCAGGAAATCCTTCTTCATGGCACACCTCATCACAAAAGGTTTCTCATGCAGGAAAAAAAAGGTCATTGTTCCCCTCTACCCATCACTCATTAGACCCATTATAGTGTGCAATGCCCCTTTTGGTATGTACCTCACAAGACATCTACAACAACTGGAAAGGCTGCAGAAATACCTCACAAAGAGGATTACCAGCCTCAAACAGATGCCCTACACAGACCGTCTCAAAAAACTCCAGCTTTACTCTGTCGCATATCACCTACTCAGAGGCGATCTCTGCTAACATACAAAGCTATGTCAAACCCAGAGCTGCTGGACATGCTCCACTTAAAGAAATCCCAATCCCTCCAAGCTACATGCTCTAGGGACCTAAACCTTGTCACCACAATAAACAGAACATGCTGGAGGGATAGATTCCTGTTCCAGAGACTTCCCATACTCTGGAACAAACTACCTATCTATATCAAACAAAGCTCCTCATTAGCACTCTTCAAGAAAAATCTTGATGATTGGATGGGAAATAGGAAATTCACCCCGGGGATCACTTCTGTGGCTCTGCTCGACATGGGCACAGGAAAATAATTGTTTTGGGTAGCGAAAACCAGGGAACTTTTTTTGGCTAGGCTTATATAGGCCCTATGGCCAATAGCCTAGTAGCTACCTATGAACCTATGGAAAGCAACATGGGAATGTAGGCATAGACAGTGTTTACAAAAACAGAAGTGCAAAAAAAATACTTTCTTTACTTTAGGCATATACTGCTGTGAATAGGGATTCCAAAGTCTGCTTAAAGGGACTTAGGTTTGACACTACATGACTGAGCAAATGTTAGTCTCTTGATATCATTATGTTTGGCAGTTAGTGCAGAGAACTAAAACTCTAACTTATTAATTAGTTGCATCCTCTGCCAAGGGTGCATGGTTTGAATTTTTTTACATTCATTTGCCTAATGTGTGATCCAGTGGTGGCTGGTGACTTCAAATCAAAGGAGGGCTGCAGGAGACAGCTGAATGGGTGGGGTCAATGGGAATAGGTGTGGCCAACTAGAAAGGGGAGGAGCTATGCTCAAAACCACAAAAACTGTAACTTTAATTAAATACGCTGCCATGGATGCCAAACCATCATTATGAGAGTCCAATCAGGACAAAATGAAATGTAGAAGAAAAAATATTTCAATGCATTGACTGCATGACAGCTTACTTAATATCTAGATGGAAACAAAAAGGTTGTGAGGCATGAAAAAATAAATTCTTTTTAAATACATTACTGGAATGCCAGTCAAAATCAAGTATAAGAAAAACAAGCAGCACTTAACTCAAACCACTTCTCCTTGCACTGTAGTTCTAATTATAATTTATATTCAGCTTTATTAAAGTACCAAGTAACATGCTGAAAGTAGCAATCTATGTGATACCCCCACTTGTACAAATTTTTCTTATCCAAAAAGACCTGCTGCCTGACAACAACTATCTACTTGTTTCATGGGGAAAACATGATCAAAGTAAAAAATGAAAAGCAAACAAGAAACAAGCTCGACATACATTGCTTAAAGGATTACTGCACAGGTTATGGACCACACACGATAGATTAGCATTCTGTTTAGTTTGCAGGTAAAGCCTGCAAAGATGACTACAAGACTCCAACAAATGTAATGAGCTTCTTAAAATAATGTAATCTGGTCCTTTATTACAAATACTGTCATATGCATTTCAATACTCAAGGCTTATACGTTATCTAGTTATGTAAGTATTCTCTGCATGGCAACAACAGAAAGGCTTTCAATGTTGGCACTTCTTTAACAGTATGCTTATTAAAACTTACTTTCATCTTACAATCTCAGACAAGTTTACCTGATGGTCATTAAAGCATTGCTACTTAAACACAGAGCAACAGGCACTTTCTGAATAATAATAAGCATAAATCAACAGTATAAAAATATGACAGAAACCAAAACATTCTGCAAAATTAAGGACAGATGAAAAGCCACTGTAGTACTTGTGTTTACCTTGGATGGGGGATACTCTGCACATTTACACTGCATAACTGCACCTTGCCTTGCTTGGACACATCCAGAGTCACTACATGGGAGAGTGGGGTGCAACAAGCATGTCACAATTTGAAATGTCTCTGGCTGACTGTGATGGCTCTGACACATTTGTCATACTTTTCAACCTCAGAGCAAGAAATCTGGACAAAGCCATACATAGAAGTGGGACAAAGGCCCAAAACTAAGGACAATTTTTAAATATTGCTTATAAACTTAGAAGGATATAGAATAGTAGGTCTTGCATTAGTATGAATTTTCTGAATGGTATGAAATCTGAAACTGAAATATCTGTCATTATTTTCTAACTTCAGTTTTTAATGATTTGCCACTAATTTGCCAAAAAACACAATTTTATGAAAAACGGACCAAAAAATGTGATGCAAAAATATAAAATAGCCACACAATACAACTGGGAACCTGTCAAAGAAGGGACACTTTTTTAATATTAGTACTGCTTGAGCAGTTGACAAAATAAAAGAATCGACATGCATTTCTGAAATAAAAGTAATGTATAACTCTGATTATTACAGTTATTTATTAATTGTAAATACTCCATGTTTTCTTCCAAAATTACCATTTTGGTGAGGGATTATTAGGGGAAGAGCAACATTTTGAGCCAAAATTGGGGACAGTTGAGAGGTTTGGATATGCCTAATTCTATAAAGCAATGTATTTGCCCATACCTCTCAACCTGTTAATGCAGGAAATCTGGACAAGGCCAAATATATTGGGGGGACATATAAACAGTACTAAAAATTGCTTTTGTATAAACTGAGACAGTTGATAGAATAACAGGTCTTGCTTTAGCATGCATTTTTGTGAATTTTATGAAGTCTGAAACTTAGTGTCTGTCATTATTTAGTGACTTCATTCCTAAACGATTTGCCAGAAAACCACAAATTTTATGAGGAACAAACCAAAAATAAGAAGCAAAAATCTATTCATTCTGCAAAAATCTAGACAGTTGAGAGGTATAGTTCAGCCAAGGCTGTCTTTGATTTTGCCGCCCTTCTCCCCTCAGAAAATCATGATCGAATGGAACCTCCCCCCCTGTAGCCATTCCAATGAACCATTACTTGGCTATTTCACCCCATTTACCATAAACACTAATGTGCATACTGCTTTACTTCTGCAATGATGTGGACTTCATTTGAAAGTTTTATTTTTCATTTTACAGCGCAAACACTAATAGATATCTGCTAAAAAGGCAATGCAGTCTCACAATGAAAACAGACTTAGCATTTAAACTTCTCTGCCCTTGAAACTCACATTCATTGAAACATCATTGAAACCCACATTCAAAGAAAATACATTTTGCCAGTGGCAGATAAATATTAACTTTGGGTTTGGGCTGTTTTAAAATAACAGGACCGTTGCACAAGAAACATACACATGCTCTTTCATACACCTTCCTGATTGTATTAAATTATATTCCTTGTACAACACAGTACACTTTTAGAGGGCATTTTAAATTTATTGTTTTGAACATGTTTCCAGTAAACAATGAAACAAAATCCATGCACCAATAATGACAAAACTGCCGAATTCAGAAAATTTCCATCATAAAAGTCTACTCAAACTTCTACGGTCCACCAGTATCAGTACATATGCACAATATGTGAATAAGTTAAAGTCATCTAAATAATTCCACATTAAAGAGATCTGTAACTAATGCAGAGGTTGCTGCTAGCAAACAACTTTATATTTCATTGCTTCATCTACAAATAAAGTGCCTATTGCCCTTGAGGAATAAATTGCTTATCTTACACTAAAAAAAATGATAAGCTAGTAATATTGCAATAGGGAATAGATAGCAAACTGATAACAGGTTCATAGTTGCTAGGTATCTTCACCAAAAGGGAGTGCAGTATCCACCCCCCTTTGCAACACAGTACACTATTAGCAATGCATCTATCTACTGGGGGAGGAAAACCCACAGCCTTCTGTATTAAATACAAGTACACTACCTGTTGTGCTATTAACAATACAAGCTGACTCAGCATAAGCAGCACTAAACTTTTTCTCCCCTGAAGCTCTCAGCTCCTTGTGAAATCTACTCACTCAGCTGTATCTCTGAACTTTGAAGGACAAGAAATCTGGAAAAAAGCCAAAATATATTGGGGGGGAACAAAAGCCCAAAAACCAGGGACACATTTTAAACATTGCTTGTATAATGTTGGAAAGTTGCTAGAATAAAATGCAGTGTTACCACCATACATTTCACTGCTAAGTCATGAACCCAGGACCCTGTGCAAAACAGTCAGAGCAATATACCACTACACCAAATCAGCTGTTTTCTGAAAGAGAGGAAGACTGAAACTTAAATGGCTACCATTTAGTGAATTCAGTTCTCACCATAGCCATCAAGCTCTTAGCACAAAACACCTGAACAAAGCCAATAATGGGGAATGCAGCCTTCAAACATATTCAGTGAATTCAGTTCTCACCATAGCTCTCAACCTCTTAGCAAAAAACACCTGGACAAAGCCAGTAATGGGGGAATACAGCCCCCAAACATATTCAGTGAATTCAGTTCTTACAACAGCTCTCAACCTTAGCACAAAAAACCTGGATGAAGCCAATAATGGGAGAATACAGTCCCAAAAATTGGGACAAATTTCAAATATCCATGTTATAAACTTGGAAAATTGCTAGAATAAAAGCTTTTGTGTTACTGTGTACTTTCTGAAGAATATGAAGTCTGAAATTCAAAGGCTTGCCATTTTTATTTAACATTTGTTAACCATGAAAGTCTGACTTGGATCAAAAGCCAATTATCCGCAGAGGCCCAGGGAGAAACACTCCAGACAGACATATGTCTTTGTAAGATGGGAAGACACCAGAGCACCCAGAGGAAACCCTCACAAACACAGGGAGGACATACAGACTCCACACAGAAGGCAGCCCAGCCAAGAGTCAATCTAGAGAACCTGTAGCTGTCAGGCAACACTGCTACCACTGCACCAATGCACTAATGTACTGCTGACATTGGTTCATAGGTTAGTACTAGGCTAACTGCCCTTGCGAGCCATTGATAAGCCTAGTCAATTATCCCTTGTGAGACTCAAACCCTGCACCTTGTGTTTGTAAGGCAAACACCTTAACCATTAGGCCACCCTCCCAACTTGCCCTTGTAAGGACACAAAAATACAGAAACCACAGATTTTATGAGGAACAGAACAAGTATGAGGGAAAAACCTGCAGTTTTTTTTGCAAATGGTGGTGGGTAGGGAATTCAGGCTCTTGCCACCTCGATCCAAAGTACAGGGTTCAAGCCTGTTCTCTATCCACCACCATATGGGCATTTTACACATGCACACACTTTTGTTTCAGTTCCCTACCTGAGACGGCTCCAGCTAAAGACGATTTCAGTTCCCTACCTAGGCTCCAGTAACAGTCCCACCTAAAGATGAGAGAGCAGGCTTCAGTAACAGTCCCCATGAGTCCATCTATAGTCCCGTGCAGGCTCCAGTAACAGTTTTCCCATGAGAGCAGGATCCAGTGTCTTCATGGGGAAGGTTTCCCCGCGACAGCAGGCTCCAGCCTGCAGACATTGCAGTCCAGGCATCTTCTGTTCTGTGCGGTCATCACCACATAGACGTCTGGGCTGCAGAGTGCAATCATACATGCACAGGGGTCCAGGACTCGAGAAAATTATTTTTTCGCAATTTCTTTCTTTTTTTTTTCTTTCCACAGCTGGGGGGGGGGGCTTCAGTCCTGCAGTCCTATAGCATGTTTCGCCCCTGATGTGATCTTGAGCAAGTCACTTGGCCAGGCCATGTTTTGGAGCAATTAGGAATTTGGGCTAGGCTTCTTAAGCCTCTCCTGGACTGCAGTACTTAAAAACCTGTCACTGTACCACAGGACTGCACAGAGTGAACCAGAACAGTTTTGTGTGTGTGTGTGTGTGTGTGTGTGTGTGTGTGTGTGTGTGTGTGTGTGTGTGTGTGTGTGTCTGTGTGCGTGTGTGTGTGTGTGTGTGTGTGTGCCTTTACATAAAACAACCAAATCTGTGAATTATGCTTACTAGTACATTAATGAAATATATAGCTAGCTACTGAAATTTGTTCTCCTGGGCATCTGATGGTGCCAGACTATAAGAACAATGACAATATATGAAGTTTGGGACAAACTAATTTGTCCTGGTCTCACTTTCAGGTAATAGGGGTGTGGGGATATAGCCTTATGAAGATAATGGTTTGAGTGTTTGGTAGGTAGGTTAGATTGCAGGGTTTGGGTTTAGTTGGTAAAGGTTTAAAGAGACGGGGAGCTTAAGGAAAGTGATGTAGGGGAGGGAGTAGTGCTAAGTGGTAGGGCTTAGAGGAAGTAGGCACAATTTGGCGTGAGTTGGTGCTGGGTTGCAGCTAACCCACATCCAGATGACCTTGTAGGTATCATAGAGTCAGGTAGTCCTTGGATGGCATGTGTGGGGAAAGAATCTGTGGTTAAGGCTAGATATGTATACATAGATGTTTTTTCCTACTAGGTGAAAGCAGGAGTGTAGGGAGCAATGGTCGGTATGGGGGATGAGATAGGGGGCCCATGGAAGGGGCAGGAGTCGGTCTTGGAAGAGCAGTGAGCTTTGTGTGTGTGGTGCATGGCATGGCTGGAGTGTGGTGCTTGGCTTACCTGGTGGTGTGTGCGGTTTGGCTTCTTGGTTCCACGGTGGTCTGGTGGTGTGTGGGTGGTGTTGAGGTTGGTAATTGGTGGTCCTTGGTGTTTCAGTGGATCGTCTTTCTTGTTCGTGACTCTGTTAATCTGAAGGTGGGCAGTAGGGCCATGTTTTTTGGTTCGGGCCCGATGCTTCCCTGGTAGTTGTGGTTGGCAGGTATGGCAGGTTGCCTTAGAGGTAGAGCCAGCGATGGTGGTGTAGTGGTCAGGGCTGCTCTTTTCATGCCCTGGTGGGTTCGTATGACTGTGTTGATCCTTGTCTCAGTGTTTCTGGTTCAGGTAGCAATTCGCATTAAGGCAGGCTGGGAACATCCTTCGCATGGCTGTTGCCTTCACTCATGTGCATTGGGGACAATGACCATTGTTCACCATCAGAAAGCTTTCCCTGTTATACAGGGGGAGTTCACAGGAGGCCAGCGTATGGAGGAAGTAATAGAAAAAACAAAAAGAAAAAAAAAACAAAAAAGAATCCAGGTAGGTGTGTGAGTGAATGGATATGCCTTCTTTGAAGGTTAGGTGGTGGGTTGGCAACTCAGCACCATCAAAATCTACTGCCAATCATTAGTCGACCGGAGTTCCACTGTGGTGACCCCTAACTGGCAAAAGGCAAAAGACATTACTTTTTACTAAATAATTGCATTAGGCGCATTAAGTGGAGCGACGGTAACAGCTCGGAGGGCTGGGGGGTAGATTGCTGTGGCTATGGGTGCAGGGTTCCTGGCATACCTCTCACTGTACAGAATTTTACAGAATGTGGGATTTTGCCTCATAGTTTGGTGTGTCCATCTGAAAAGCTTTCTGGGCAGGTAGCTGAGGATTTAAGCCACTAGGTAATGACAACCATTTGAGTTTAAGTCTCCAACTCCTTCAGGAATTCATACTAATGCAACTCCAATTATTCTATCAATTTTCCAACTGGTAAGAGCAATATTTAAAATCTGTCCCTATTGGTTCTCCTATCATTCTAGGCTTCATCCATAGATCTGGCTCTCAGAGGTTCAGAGGTAGGGGTCCGGGGTTTGAAACTTGCAAGGGCTGATTGTTGAGAGGAGTCACAGCAGAGAGGGGGATGACAGCAGCTCAAATGGTGTAGTGGTATATTACTCTGATTATAGTGTACAGGGTCCTGGGTTTGATACTGGGCAGGGCTGATTATTCCAAGTGATTTCAACACTCACTACAGGTTGATACTAACTGTAAATTTCATAGTATGACAGGTTGACCCCCCCACACACACGCTAAGGGGTAGAGTAGGTAAGCGGATGTGATAAGAAACATAGGGCAATGCAGCTAAGAGGGTTAGGGGTGAGATAGGTGGGCTAGGCTATTTCGGGCTGAGGAGTGGTACTAATGTATGTTGTTTCTCTTCTTACAGATGGCTAACATACCGAGTCTACATCAGTGGTGCCAAGCTATTGTGGCCTAGGCAGAGGAATTATTTCAGGAGGTGTCGATGTCCGAGGCAGTAATGGAGCAGGAGCAGGCACCAGGGCAGAAGAGCTGATGTTCCACGTCGAGAACTCCAGCCTGGAGGAAAAGGCAGCGGACAGTGAAGCAGGTGGTCACAGTGGAGGCATCAATGCCCAGCTCTTCTCAAGATGGAGGTTTAGGTAAATGTTTTGCTTCCTTAGTTCTGGCTGGGGTAGTGAGCAGTGAGGATTTTGGGGGGAGTGGAAGTGAAGGGGAACTCTTTGGTGGGGATCTCTGGGAAGGATGGCATGCAATAGAGGATGCACGGGGGTGACAGAGGTAGCTGTGTACACTGGAGGGGATGTGACTGGGGTTAGTGTAGGGTCAGGGGATAGTTCAGCTTTAGGCTCGGATGTAGGCCCTGAATTTGGGCTGCGGCTGAGTGACTGATTACCCAAGCCTTGGGACAAGAGGCAGGAACTGTCTTTTTGACCCCACATATTCCAGGGTCGGTGAAAGAAAAAATTTGGAAAAGGGAATATGTTGATGTATTTGAGTTGATTGATGCAGAAGGGGTGCAGTGGTTAGTAGAGGCAGAGTCGGCTAATAGTAAGGACTTGTTGGCAACATTAGCAGCTTTGGGGAGGAAAAGGGTAGGTAAAATTCACCCTAGGACATGGGATAATTGGGTGGTAGGCTTTATTTACTATATGGCGTTGAAGCTGGAGAAAGATGGGCCATTGGCCCTGCCACTTCTGGGTTATTTCCTTACCATTCTGGTATGATCAGCATTTCTGCAAATAGAAGGCTGTGGACCATTCGCTACATTGGGAGGTGCGTCATCCGGATATATGGTTAGCCACAATGATGGATGGGTAAGTGGAGGAAACAGAGGGTGTGTGTGTTGGTCTTTCAATAGTGGCTCTTGTTCTTAGGTAGGGTGGAAATTTTCGCACACTTGCTCAAGATGTGAAGGGAGTCATTCACCCATTTTTTTGTGGTCGGCACGACCTTTCCACATTGAATTCCAATGTTATGGCTTGGGAGGGTGGGTTTCCCTCTGCACAAGGATTTCAAGCCGTACGGGTTAGGGATAATTTTTGTGCTTCCCAGGGAAGTGGGTTCTTTAGATGGAATAGGGGAAGGGGTACCTTTCCTCATTAAGGTGGAGGTCCTGTGGGGCATGCTGTGGTGGTTTCCTGGCCTCACGATTAAGAAGGAGATATTACAGGGGTTTCAGCAAGGGTTTCTTATTAAGTCTAGTGTGGGGGGAAATTGGGGGGTTGTGAGAACCTGGGGTCAGTGCAAGGTAAAGAGGACATATTAGACAGTTTGGTGGAGAAGGAATGGCAGGCTGGGTGTTTATTGGGTCCTTTTGACTGTCTGCCCTTCTGTTGTTAGAAGGTGTCATCCTTTGGGGTTAGTGCAGAAGAAATGAGCTGGAGAATTTAGATTGATACATCACTTGTCTCATCCAGAAGGGGGTTCAGTTAATGATTTTATTGCAAAGGAGGAGGTCAGGGTGCATTATGCATCCTTGTATGATGCCGTCAAGGTGATTAGGGAATTTCAGGAGCCATGGCTGGTAAAAGTTGACATTAAGTCTGTCTTTCACTTGCTGCCAATCAGGCCAGAGGATTGGCTATTGCTGGGGATGATGGTAGGTGACAAGTACTATTCTGACAAAGACATGCCTAAGAGTTGTTCAGTGGCATGTGCGACGTTTGAGAAGTTCAGTACGGTGTTACATTGGGTATGGCAGAAAAGAGTGGGAATGCAGAAGGCAGTTCACTAGATGATTTCCTACTAGTGGGTGAAGGATGTACAGAAGCCCAGGAAGGGCTGCAGGAGTTTACGAGCATGTGCGAGGAGTTGGGGGTACCGTTGGCCCAGCATAAGATGGAAGGTCCGATGAGAGTGTTAGAGTTTTGGGGGTTAATGGTAGATGAGGAGCAGGGACTGTTTTGTCTGCCTGAGGATAAGATAGAGAGGCTTAGGATGGCTATAAGGTTGGTGCTGGACAAGGATAAGATACAGATTTGGGCAGTCATGGAGTTGTTGAGGCTTTTCAATTTCGCTTGTTAAGCTGTACACCTGGAGTGCTCCTTTTGTAGTTCGGTGGAGTTCATGTTGAAAGGGGGCAGGAGTAAACATCATTGGGTTAGGGTGACTGAGTTGGTGCCAGAAGATCTGTTGTTGTGGGCTTGTTTTTTGTGACATTTTAATGGGATTTCCTTTTGGCAGTCAGACTGGGTGGGGCAGGAGGAACTTCAGTTATTTACGGACGCAGCTGGGGGCATTGGTATGGAAGCCTACTTTGGAGGATGGTGGTTTGCGGCTAAATGGCCTCAAGCTTGGAAAGAAGAATGGAGGCATGATGTGGCCTTTCTAGAGTTGATGCCAATATGGGTAGCTTCTGTAGTTTGGAAGGATCATTTACAGGACAAGCGAGTAGTTTTTCATTCTGACAATATGGCTGTGGTGAGGCTTTTGCAAAAGAAGACGGTTAAGTCAGAGCTGTTATCATTGGTATTATGTAAATTGGTTTTATAGAGTCTGTTAATAAACTTTTCATTTACAACAGTGCATGTGCCTGGTGTAAAGAATGATATTGCTGATAGCTTGTCCCGATTTCAGCTTATCAGGTTTCGGCTGTTGGCTCCAGGGGCAGAGGAAGTACCGGACATCCTGCCAGAAGAGGTGTAGAACCTTGGGTCGAGGTAGCCAGGAGGTTTGTGCATCATTCTTGGGCTCTCTCTACAAAAAAGGCTTATGGTAGGGCACTTTATCAGTTTATTCTACAGTTGCCAGAACAGGAAGGGGTATGGTCAGAGGAATTGTTGTTGTTACTTAGCCCGAGCTTGGGGACTAGGTAAGGCGTTGCAGACTGTCAGGGTGGATTTGGCTGCTATTAGTATTTTCGCTAGGGTATCTGGATTGCAGGATTTTACAAAGTCGTGGACAGTAGGGCAGATGTTGAAGGGGTGGGGAGAGTGGTTGGGGAATGGGGGGATATGCAATGGCCACTGAAGAGGGCGGTATTGAAAGTTTTGTTGAAAGGGTTAGCGTTATTACAAGGTGGGTTTTTGGATTACGTTATGTGGGGCATATTGTGTGTATGGTTATATTTTGGTGCTTTCCGTGTTTCAGAGTTGTTAGGTTCATTAAGTTGGAAGTATGTAATCATAGGTGATGGGGAGGTTACTATTGGTTTATGGAAGAGTAAGACAGATCAACTGGGTAAAGGTTCACTGGTGGTGCTTAAGCCTGATAGGAATTTTAGCCTTTGTCCAGTAAGATGGGCCAAGGAATTCAGGAGGAGGTGGATGGAGAGTTTAGCTGAGTTGATTTTTTTGCTCGGTGGATGGGAAGATTGTGACAAATAGTAGTACATTCATATATTTGATTAGGAGGGGTTTCCATTGCATGGGATTTCCAGCAGATAGGTTTGCAGCTCACTCCTTTTGAGTTGGCAGGGCTTCAGATTTAGCTAGAGAGGGCAGTTCCATTGAAGTTATTAAGATAGTGGGGAGGTGGTCTTCAAATGCATTTTTATCATATATTAGATAAAGTTGTTGGTCTGATTAATGATTTTGTTTTCTTTTTTTTTTTAGGAAGAAGATCATTATCCTGGAGCACTCATATATCCACTGGGCAGGGAAACATGCATTGGTTAGGGAGGATGGTAAAAATTTGGGTTTGTCCCATTTGGGATAGTCAGTGACTTGGCATGATGTGAGGGGTCTTAGGTGGGATAGGTTGATGCATGAGTTTGAGCAGGTAAAATTGAGGGTGGGGTATCCTAGAATATTGGTGATTCATTTGGGAGGCAATGATCTTGGAATTTTTTCTAAGAAGCGATTATTAGATATTATTCTACAGGATTTGTTGAGGTTGCAGACATTGTACCCAGGGATGGATATTGTTTGGTCAGAATTGGTTCCTCATTTGTGTTGGAGGAATGCTTGTAGCTATAGGGCTATTGAGTGGGTCAGGAGGTTTATTAATCAGAGATTGGCTACACAATTAAGAATTTTGGGGATGCATACTATCGAACATAGAGATTTTTTTGGATGGTGATGTTGTTTGGTATTGAGCGGATGGGGTGCATTTGAATGAGGTGGGGTTGGATTTGTTTAACCTTCACTTGAAGTTGTTTTTAGAAGGTATGGTTGAGGCTATGGTTTAGGAGGGGGAATAGCCTGGGAGCAGGCTGGTTTCAGAGAACAGGGACAGGATTGTCCTCTTCTGTTCCCCCTCTAAGGAAGGTGGTCACGCATTGAATGGGGGAGTAAGTGAGTTGCTGGGCGTTACTTGAATAAAGGAGAATTTATTGGTTAATGGCTGGTTTGGTAGGAGGTGAGCAGGTACGCTGCCTATTTAAGGTTGGTGGGTGAGTAGGTACGCTGCCCTGGTGGAGGAGGTAACAGAGTGAGTAGGTACGCTGCCCTGAGTTATGACTAGCCCAGGGTGAGTAGGTACGGTGCCCTGAGATTGTTATTGATGAAGATAATTGTTGTTATTTCTGTTATGAATAAAGTTTATTATTCAATAATATTCAATAAAGGTCGTCAAATGGCTTTATGTGTTTGGTGTGATTTATTTCAGGGGGGCTGGGACAAATGAAGTTTGGGGCAGCATTAGCATCATTCTCTAAACTGAATTACAAGGCAATATGGGAAGAGTCTAAGCAAAGTGCTTATTTATCAACTATATGTCCTAATAATTTGTATCTGGGAGAGGCTAATATATAAAGCTGAATAGGAAAGTATGCAAGAAGGAAAATCTGGAAATAATAAATACATGTTTTATTATTTTCCTGCATTTATTTGAACTGGATGCATTCATCCTGTGCCATTATCTGACCTTAATGTAATATGTACTGTGCTAGGCATATGTAAAGGCACACACACACACACACACACACACACACACACACACACACACACACACACACACACACACACACACACACACACACACACACACACACACACACACAAAACTGTTCTGGTTCACTCTGTACAGTCCTGCGGTACAGTAGCCAGAACATAAGCCTATAAGGATGGCTTTTTAAAGTCAGTGAAGATACTTTGAAGTACACAGTAATTTAGGAGGCAGTGGAATTATTTGTTTAAATACTATAGTCTAATAAAATAGAGCTGCGCAAAGGATATGAATTATGTTTTAGCTGCATATACCTAGTTTCTTGGCATAGAAGAATGGAGCCCTAACCACAGCCCATGTGACCTAAGATTGACTGGCAGCTTTGATAAATATAAGAGTTGATATTAGGGGTAGAAATGAAGAGCTGCTACTGACTTGCCCATCCTAGAAAAAGGAATATAGTCCTGTTGACTGTGATGCCAGAACCTACTAAAGAGAGTGTTACAATGCAAATTTAGCATTTGGAGTTAGGATAAACATTTGGACTGCAGTGGTGAGTTCACATGGTAGATTTCATGGGGTATGTGCATGAATGTGCACACCTACAAGGGAAGGCATTTCTGACCTTCACATCGGTCATCATGCATGTCAGACATGGAAGGTGGGTTTAGGAATAAAAATAAGAAAAACCTTGATGACTGCATGGATGATGACTTCCTGACATCAGTTTTCACACCAGAAGTAAATAACAACTTGACTGATTCTGGGAAAGTTCATGTTTGGCTGGCAGAGAAGGACAAAAAGGTTTAAACAAAAAGTTTGACATTATATATTTTAAATATTGTACAGAACTGAGCATAACAAGGAAACCATACTTTAAAAACTAGTGTAAGATTTTTTTTTTTATATTCATAACAGAATAATAAAACAGTATTAAAAGGAAGGCTGGGCCATATCTAGATTACACAGTAAAACTATGAACAAAGTTACAAGGTAGCAAAGAAAAGAAACAGTATGTTCTCACCTATGAAATAAGCATAGAAAACTGGAAGTGCGTATGCAGATATTATGAAGAAATGGAGAGATCTTGGCGGTAAGGTAGGTATTTTGATAATTGTGGATTTTAAGGGAATACTATTAGAAAGCTGATTTAATATGTGACTTTTATGAAATAGTGAGAAAAATTGGGAGGTCTAATGCATCGGAAATTACTGTTAGAAAACATTTAGACTTGAATGAACTGGATGCACCTTTCCTTTTGGTAAATATAAGTCAGGTACCACCACTGGAATTAATGGGAAACAGTATATTTTTAATAACATTGTCAAAATAACTTACATTGTTTTGGAAGTGTGTCTGTGTGTGTGTGTGTCTTTCGGCTTTTCCCGGTTAGGGGTCGCCACAGTGGAACTCCGGTCCGCTAATGATTGGCAGTAGAGTTTTACGTGC
This sequence comes from Protopterus annectens, assembly GCF_019279795.1. Taxonomy (NCBI): domain Eukaryota; kingdom Metazoa; phylum Chordata; order Ceratodontiformes; family Protopteridae; genus Protopterus; species Protopterus annectens. Next base: position 85,975,691 of record NC_056742.1, read on the forward strand.
TGGCTTGCCGGGCCTAACGCACAACCTATAACGAAGGAACGCCCATTCATGCATGTTGTCACACAGTAGACGCTCCAACTGAGAATCGAACGGGCAACATCTAACTGTGAGGCGACAACGCTACCACAGCACCACCACTGCAGTTACATTGTTTTGGAAGTACTGAATGAAATATGTTTCAAGTTAAGTAGGTGGATGAGTTGCAATTCTTCATCTATTATTTTGGGGGGGGGGGTATAAATAAATAGGGGATATAAAGAAAAACAGAAAATGCTACAGTTAAGGTTTATTAGGTATCAGGTTTAGGTTTTGGAGGAGGAACGAGTGGTCAGATGTTCAGAATGTGTTTGAGTAGGACATATAACACATACATAGTGTGTACAAAAGCATATGATAATAAACTGTTACTCTAAGGCAAATCAGCATTTCATTTCATGTATCCTTTTAATGTCTGTAATACATACATCACCAGCTGAGAAATATCACCACCACTAGGAATATTACTCCTCAAAATTATTGAAAGTCAGAAGTTTACATGTTTATTTCATCTAGGCTGTATTTTTTTCAACACTTCATATCTTGGGCTATCAGTAAGATATCTTCAGTGACCAATGCTGGTGCAGTAATGCAATGAACAGGTTGCTTACAGAAGCACAAAATGTTACCAACATTTCCCATGTGTCAGAAACCTTACCATGACTATTAGTCTGTCAGCAGATGACCTGCTAGGTATCAGTTTTAATGTATACAGTTCTGAGTGACCAGAGTCTTTTTGCCTGAAATAAATGTGTTATTTGAACTCCATTATGCCAGTAAATAGTTTATAGAGACCATCTCATGTCACTGGGGTAGTACATTGTATACAAAAGGCATATTGCTGAGAGTGAAAGGCACCCCATTTAAATAAAGTCACTGCAGGGGAAATTCTATATCAACTAGGTAGAGTAATCTCGTGGCCGATGTTATTACTTAGGAAGGTGTGGGGCAAAGTCCCTTGCATATGGGAATCATGGACAGTGCTTATTCCTAATCTTAGGGTTTAAAATCAACTTAAGTTTTAATAATAATAATAATAATAATAATAATAATAATAATGATTATTATTGTTATTATTATTATATAACAGTAGATTTTGTATTCCTAATATTTGTGGTCATGACAGAGAACAACTTATATACCTTGCAAGGCAGACTTTAAAGCCAGATATTTTCATGTTTCTTCCCTCATTTGTTGATTCCTTTTAACTGCTATATTGGAATGACTATTAAATCTGGGTAGGACATTTAAAATGTTTGTAAAAATGAGCAAATAATCTTACATTTATTGATAAGCATGTATGTTCAAACGTTTGATGAACAAGCTTAAGGACTACTGACCTCCAGGGAGCCTGATGCCTCAGATCCTGTGTTGGAACAAATTGCTACCCATGTAGACATCTTGGAGGTATGGATTGATTGGCCAAATTTAACTGGAGTAGGGGAGCATGGGAGTCTTTGACATATGAAGTTGCCATACTTCATGGTATGGTTGATTTTTTTTTTTTTTTGAGGTTAAGTGTCCTTGTCACTCTAAGCCAAGAATTTCAGCTTATGGGTTCTTTAATATGCTGATGTTAGGCATGTGTCTCCTTTAAGAATGTATTACAACTATATAAAATATATTATTACATGTGAAACCTCACACAAAAAATGTTATCTAAATTATATAAAATAATTCTGACCAATATACATTTTAAAAAGACTATTGGGATTTTCTTAGTGCTAGTCTTTCAAATGAAGTAAAAGAAGGTGAGTATAAGGCTTTACTAATGAAATCAGCTTAAATTCTTCTTGTACATGCTGGAAATCCTTTACCTGGAAATACAGGGTTCCTATCACATTGTTGAACTTTTAAAAGTTCGAACATCATATGGTCAACACCATATGATCAAACTTTTAAAAGTTTGAACATTTCAATGGAGATCCCCATACAGTACGGCAATGGAAGTTTTCCATTGTCTACACTGTAGTGCGATCTCGGAGTTGGTATATTTAAAGAGCGTGGGGTAGGGGGTGCAGGGGGGCTTTCAGGTAGGTTTTTTCTGTTTTTTTTTATTTCATTTTCAAACTTTTAAGAGTTCAAATATATGGTCTCGACCATATGGTGTTTGAACTTTTAAAAGTTTGATTATCTGATATAGACCTGGAAATACATACTCAGGGTTTTGAGTTCTCCACACAAAATTTCTAAATTTAATAAAACAAATACCTCAGTATTCTGGATATGTAAAAGGGAAACCACAGCAGATTGGACTAATATATATATATATATATATATATATATACAGACTGTATTAGTCAGAGATTACAATGGACAAATTGACAGATAATAGATCATTAACAAGAACAATAGCTTTAATGGATCTGCCTTTTCCTAAAGAAAACAATAATAAAATATATATAATGTTGTAGAATTTGCTAGCAGTTGCCAGCAAATTGATTACAAAAAAATGGAAATCTGAACCTGTACCTTTGTTTAAAGAGTTTTTAGTATTAGCTGCAATCACATGTAAAAAAGAGAAAAGCACAACAGATAAGGATGTATAAACAGCAATGTTAATTTTGGCTGTTGAAGTAAATTGGACATAACTGTTTACAAAATATGAAAAATAGAGTTATGGAGTGCTACTATGATGTTCGTAGGTTCACAGGTGTGTACTAGGCTAATGGCCCTGGAGCCTTTACAAACCTAGCTCTTCGAATCAGTCTCCAGAGCTGTGGACGAGGGTACGGCAGTCCACACAGCCTATCTGGACCTTGCCAAGGCCTTCGAAACCATCCCCCACTCGGGAATCATATATAAACTTACTAAGCTGGGCATTAATCCCTACATCACTCGATGTGTTGCCAACTGGCTTACTGATAGAACTCACACTGTAAAAGTAGCCAACTCCAAATCCAGCTCCAGACAAGTGACAAGTGGAGTACCTCAAGGTTCAGTCCTGGGACCGCTCTTGTTTGGCATCTACTTTTGTGAAGTACAGGCCAACACTAAGGGACTCTGGCTAACAAAGCTCACAGATGACTGCAAACTGGGAGCCATTATTGAATCCCCAAATGATGTGGATATTCTACAAAAGGGCCTTACAGAAACAGATGCCTGGTGCCAGAGCCATGGGCTCAAGCTCAATGCCAAAAAATTTATAGTTATCCCCTTTGGGAAAAAACATGTACCCATGAATTACCATTTAGGTGGCAGTACATTAAACACTGAAAGTGTGATAAGAGACTTAGAGACACAGGTGGACAGTGGTCTCACCCTCGATAATCACATCACCACAGCAGTTGTGAAATCCTTCTATGTGGCACACCTCATCACTAATGGCTTTTCATCCGGAAAAAAGGAGGTCATTGTCCCACTGTACTCATCCTTCATTAGACGCATTATAGAATACAATGCCCCGTTTGGTATGTACTTCTCAAGACATCTGCAACGACTGAAAAGGCCGCAGAAATACCTCACTAAAAGAATCACAGGCCTAAAGCAGATGTCCTATGCTGACCATCTAAAAAACTCCAGCTGTACTCTGTCACATATCATCTACTCAGAGGCGATCTCTGCTTAACATACAAGGCCATGTCAAACCCAGAGCTGTTGGGCATGCTACACCTAAAGAAATCCCAATCCCTCAGAGCCACATGCTCCAGGGATCTAAACCTCGTCATCACAATGAACAAAACATGCTGGAGGGATAGGTTCCTGACCCAGAGACTCCCCAGACTCTGGAATAGACTGCCCATACATGTCAAGCAGAGATCCTCTTTGGCCTTCTTCAAAAGGAACCTTGACGATTGGATGGGAGATAGGAAATTAACCCCGGAGATTATGTCAGTCACCCTGCTAGACAGGGGTCCAGGGAAGTAAATATTGTGGGAAGAAATAGCCAGGGAATTGTTATGACTAGGCTTGTAAAGGCCCTAGGGACAATAGCCTAGTACCAGCCTATGGACCTATGAACCTAGGATTAACCTGACATCGTGCCACCCGACCTTAGTTCCCAGTGCCTCTGTTGAGTAGAACCACATGAGTGATCCCCGGGGTGAATTTTCTATTTCCCATCCACTCATCAAGGTTTCTCTTGAAGAAGGCCAGTGAGGTGCTCTGTTTGACATGTATGGGAAGTCTATTCTGTAGCAAGGGCAGTCTCTGGGTTATGAACCTGTCCCTCTAGCATATTCTGTTGAGTGTGATAATGAGGTTGAGGTCACTGGAGCTTGTGATGGTGAGGGACTGGGATTTCTTTAGATATAGCATTTCTAATAAAGCTGGATCAGACATGGCTTTATATGTCAAGCAAAAATCGCCTCTAAGTAGGCAGTATGAGACAGAGAATAGATGGAGTTTTTTGAGTCTGTCCATATAGGACAAGTGTTTAAGGCCTAGTATCCTCTTTGTGAGGTACTTTTGCACCCTCTCCAGTTGTTGCAGGTGTCTAGTGAGGTACATGCCAAATGGGGCATTGTACTCGATGATTGGCCTAATGAGGGAAGAGTAGAGGGAGACAATGACCTCTTTCTTCCTGGATGCAAAACCCTTAGTAATGAGATGTGCCACATAGAAGGACTTTCTGACCACAGTGGCAATGTGTTGATAAAAAGAGAGGCTGCTATCAACCTATGTTCCCAGAGCTCTTATAACACCTTCTGTGTTCAGTGGACTACCATCAATGTGGTAATTCATGGGAACTGGGTTTATTCCAAAGGGGATGATGACAAATTTTTTGGCATTGAGCTTAAGGCCATGGTTCTTACACCAGTCAGTCTCAGTGAGGCCTTTCTGTGGGATGTCAACATCACTTGGGGAGTTAATAGCTCCCAACTTGCAATTGTCTGTAAACTTTGAATGCCAGTGACCCTTTGTGTTGGCCTGGACTTCAGAGAAGTAGATAGCAAACAGGAGAAGACCCAGGACCAAACCCTGTGGGACTCCACACATGACTGATCGGCAGTCTGACTTGGAGTCCACTACTTTCACACCATGGGTTCTATCTGTGAGCCAGTTTGCAACCCACCTAGTGATATATGGGCTGATGCCTAGCTTAGTGAGTTTTTCTATGATTCCTCAATGGGGAATGGTATCAAATGCCTTGGCCAGATCAAGGTAGGCTGTATGAACCACCTTGTCTTCATCGACAGCTCTGGTGACTAACTCAAAGAAGTCAAACAATTTGAGCAGGCATGATCTACCCTTCACAAAACCAAACTGTGTGGGATCCAGAGTTTAGCGATTCCCTATATCCTTGTTTATTAGCTCCATGATGATGCGTTCCATAGCTTTGCATATCAGACTCATCAGGCTAATGGGGCGATAGTTCCCAGGGTCTGTAGTCGCTCCTCCTTTGGGGAGAGGGATGACTGTAGCAGTGCACCATTCAGTAGGGACAAAGCCTGACATGAGGCTGTGATTGAATGGGGTACACAGGTGAGGTGCCAGTTCACTCTGTAGTTCATGTAGAACACAGCCAGGGATATTGCCAGGTCCCATGGAAGCTGTATTCTTGGCCTTGGACAGTGTTGCTTTAACCTATACAGCAGTAATACTGGGTGCCTGGCACTCTACTGGTATTGCGATTAGTCCTTGGGGGGGGGGCGGTAAAGTTGGCACTGAATCTGTCAGCCAGTATATTGGCAATATCTGTTGGCTCGGTATAGGAGGTACCATTGTGCAGTAGCTCAGACCAAATCTGGGTATTGCCATGGAGATTCTTTACATAACTATATAAGGCCATGTGGTTGTCTTTCTATCTGCTGCAATTCTGTTTTCATAGCTAGCTTTAGAGGATTTGATGATGGATCTCAACTTTTTGTTGAGGCTGATAAGGGAGTTTTTTCTGTGTTTGGACTTCACCTTATTCCACATCAGTTTCCTCCTTCTGTTGTAGAGTTTGTTTATGGCAGGGGACCACCAGATTGGCTTCCTTTTTTTGGAGGAGAGCATCTTGGTTCTATTGGGTATGGCGAGATCCATGCATTTATGTACGTGTTTGTACAGTGCATTGTTGTATGATTCGGTGGTCATGCAACTATTCTCCATTTGCATGGGTGCCATGAAGTTAGCCACCTCTGTTTTTAGGAGCCCAAAGTTAGCTTTGGAGAAGTTTTTCATGGTGGTTCATAGGTTCATAGGTTCATACTAGGCTATCTGCCCTAGGGCATTTATAAGCCTAGCCAGAGTGTGCATGGCTTTCGCCACCCATTTTAAATTAATTTTGCTATGCCCTTTTTCGAGGTTAGTATACTGCGCTTCTGTCTAACAGTGACACAGAAGTGATACCCGGGGTAAACCTATGATCTCCCATCCACTCATCAAGATTCCTCTTGAAGAGAGTCAATGAGGGACTCTGCCTAACCTGCATTGGGATTTTATTCCAGAGTGAAGGGAGCCTCTGGGTTATGAATCTGTCCCTCCAGCATGTCCTATTTATTTCAGTGCTGAGGTTTATGTCCCTCGAGCGCGTAGCTCGATGGGATTTGGATTTTCTGAGGTGCAGCATGTCCATTAATTCCGGGTTGGACATGGCTTTATAAGTCAGGCACAGATCGCCTCTGAGCAGGCGGTATGCCACTGAGTAGAGCTGGAGTTTCTTTAACCGGGCAGCATACGGCATCTGTTTGAGCCCCTTGATCCTCTTGGTGAGGTACTTTTGGGGTCTTTCCAGTTGTTGCAGGTGTCTGGTAAGGTACATCCCAAAAGGGGCATTGTACTCAATTATGGACATGATGAGGGATGAGTAAAGAGGCACGATGACCTCCCCTGATCTAGATGTGAATCCCTTCATGATTAGGTGGGCTATATAAAATGTTTTTCTAACCACTTTGGCCACGTGGTTGTCAAATGAGAGATTGCTATCAACTTGGGTCCCCAGGTCCCTAATTACTTCTTCTGTACTTAATGGATTATCACCTATGTGGTAATTTGTGAGCACTTTGTTTTTGCCAAAGGGGATGACTATACACTTTTTGGCATTTAGCTTGAGGTCATGGCTCTTGCACCAGTTGTCTGTTTCTATGAGGCCCTTTTGGAGGATGCTTGTGTCAGCTGGAGAGTCTATTATGGTGCCCAGTTTGCAGTCATCTGCGAACTTGGTCAGCCACAGTCCTTCCATGTTGGCCTGTACCTCCGAGAAATATATACCGAACAAGAGAGGTCCCAAGACTGAGCCTTGTGGGATGCCACTTGTAACTGGTTTGGAGTCTGACATGGCTCCAGCTATTCTAACCATGTGGATTCTGTCCTTGAGCCAGTTTGCAACCCATCTAGTGACATAGGGGTTTATATTTAAGCTGGTGAGCTTATCTATAATGCCCGAGTGGGGTATTGTATCGAAGGCTTTTGCGAGGTCCAGGTAGGCTGTGTGGACCACCTTCCCCTTGTCAATGGCCTTGGTGACTGTTTCAAAGAAATTGACCAGGTTTAAGAGGCAGGATCTGCCCTTAACAAAGCCGAACTGGGTAGGATCCAGTGTCTGTAGGTCCCCAATATCTTTATTTATAAGGTCCATGATGATCCTTTCCATAGCTTTGCAGACCAAGCTAGTGAGACTTATGGGGCGATAGTTTCCAGGATCCGTTGAGGCACCACCTTTGTGGAGAGGGACCACTGTTGCTGTACGCCACTCTTTGGGTACATATCCTGTAGTAAGGCTGAGATTGAACAGTAGTTTTAGGTTTGGGTTTAGCTCTTCTTGGAGTTCATGTAGGACGCAGCCCGGGACACCGTCTGGTCCCATTGATGCTGTGTTTCTTGCTTTGGAGAGGGCAGCTCTTACCTGAGCATCTGAGATGTCAGGGGAGCAGCACTCTGCTGGGATAGATATTAGCCCTTTGGGGGGGGGGGGAGAAGTTTGCGCTGAACCTGTCAGCTAGGATGTTGGCAATGTCTGTGGGTTCGGTGTATTTTTTGTCATTTTGGACTAATTCTGAGCATATCTGGGAATTCCCACCCAGGTTCCTAACATAACTAAAGAAAGCCTTGTGATTATCCTTAGTGTCCTGTGCAATTTTTCTCTCGAAGCTGGCCTTAGACGATTTTATGAGTGCCCGTAGTTTTTGCTAATACTGATCAGAGATGCCTTCCCTTTTGGGATTTTGCTCTGTCATGTAGTAGCTTCCTCCTTCTATTGTATAGTTTGTTTATGGCTGGGGTCCACCAGACAGGACGTCTGCCTTTGGAGGATTGGGTCTTGGTTTTATTTGGGATTGCATGATCCATGCATTCCTGAAGGTGTTCATAGAATGCGTTTATAAAGGATTTTGTGTTCTGGGCAGATATCCAGAGGCCGGGGCTTTGAAGGATTCCACCTCGGTTTTGAGGAGTGTGAAATTTGCTTTAGAGAAGTTTTTCACTGTGGTTTTCTGGGCATGGGGTGGGGTCGGGATGTGAATATCCAGTGAGATTAGTTTATGGTCTGATCTTACCAGTGAGGGATACACTTCTGGTCTGGAGCATAGAGTCCCCATGTTGGTGATGATCAGGTCCAGTATGTTTTCCCCTCTTGTGGGAGTGGTAACAAGTTGTTCCATAGCATTTGAGTTTATAAATTCTAGGAACCTTTGGGCTAGGGTGTTGGAGCTAGAGTAATGCTCCCAGTCTATGGTTGGGTAGTTGAAGTCACCCAATATAATGGTGTTTGGAGAGACCTTCATATTTTCCAGTGTTCTCAGGAAGGCCGAGTGGGGTTCCTGGGTTTGGGAGGGTGGTCTGTAGCAGGCTATAAACTGGAAGGCAGTTTTACCCACTGTTAGTTGCACATGGATAGTCTCTGATGCTTCGTGCTGTGCCACCAACCTGGAGGTGTGGGTATCTTTGACTAATATTGATACTCCCTCCTTTTGTGGTTCGGTCCAAGTTTTGGGGCGAAAAGCATGGTATGAGGTATAACCTGGTAGTGCTGGGGTGCTCTCGAGAGCCTTGAACCAGGTTTCTGTTACTGCACAGATATCGATGTTCTCCATGCTAAGGAGAGTTTCGAAAGTGCATCTTGAGGTTTAGACTTCTGGCATTGAGTAGCATTACTCTTAGTTTCTTATCCCTTGTGATACCTATGGAGGTGGGTTTGTCTTTGAGCCTTGCCTAAAAAGGCACTATGGGGGTAGCAAGAGCCTTTGCCAATATCCGAAAGCCCAGGGGTGACAGGTGCAAGCCGTCCCTAGCAAAGCATCGTGGCTTGTCGAGCATGTCATCCCAGGCTGACAGGCATTGGATCCCCTTTGAATGACACCAATACTTAAGCCAATTGTTGAAATTGATAATCTTGTCTTCATACTGTGGCATCATTCTTGGTGAGGGTAAGATGCTACTCAAGGTCAGGGTCATACCGGCCTGGGCTACATGCCCAGAGAGCTCCTCTATGTCTCTTTTCATGTAGTCCAGGGAGGTACGTCTCAGGTCATTCACACCAGCATGGACAATGACTGAGTCATATTTGTACTTGCCTTGGAGTGACCTGAGTGCTTGTGTTATGTGGCGGATCCTAGCACCCGATAGGTTACCTTTGTGCGGGGGGGGTGGAGGAATGTGGATTTCCAGGGTGATTAGTTAGGGGTCAGATCTAACCAGGGAGGAGTTAACTATTGGTGTGGAGCAACGGTTGCCCATGTTAGTAATGACCAGGTCAAGGATGTTGCTACCTCTTGTGGGGGTAAGAATGAACTGTTCCAGAGCATTTGAATTAATGAATTCCAGGAAATGCTGGGCAAGTGTATTGGTGCATGAGTAGTTTTTCCCAGTTAATGGAGGGGTTGTTGAAGTCTCCCATATGAGAGTGTTAGATTGGACCCTAATATTCTCCAATGTGCTTAGGAACGTGGATTGTAAGTTTTGGGACATTGTTGGGAAGCTATAGCAGACTATGACCTGAATCGCTGTCTTACCCAATGTTAGCTGCACCTGAAGTATCTCCAATGCATTATGTTGGGCTACCATTCTGGAGGTGTGTGCATCCTTTAGGAATATGGAAACACCATTGCCTTTGGAGCTTCTGTCCAAGTTTGTGGACGAAAGGTGTGGAATGAGTTATAGCCTGGTAGTGCAGGGGTGCTTTCTGTTGCCTTGAACAAGGTCTCTGTTACAGCACAAATGTCAATGTTCTCCATTTTAAGGAGTGCTTCGAGTGAGTGCATTTTCTGATTTGGACTTCTAGCATTGAGCAGCATGACCCTCAGACTGCATTTGTTTGTAGCTGTTACGGTGGTAATTTAGTCTTTGGAACACCACCTAACAAAGGCACTATAGGGGTGGCAAGAGCCTTGGCCAGTATCCAGAAGCCCAGGGGTGACAGATGCAGGCCATATCTGCAAAGCATCAAGGTCTGTTAATCATGTTATCCCAGGCAGCCAGATACTGGATCCCCTTAGAATGACACCAGAAACTTAGCCAATTGTTAAAATCGATCATTTTCTGCTTGTACTGTGCTATCATTCTGGGTGATGGTAGGATGCTGCTCAGGGTTAGGGTCATACCCGCCTGGGCTACATAATCAGAGATCTCCTGCATGTCTCTTTTCATGTAGTCCTGGGAGGTACGTCTCAGGTCATTCACACCCACATGTACAATGACAGAGTCATATTTGTACCTGTTATTGAGAGACCTGAGTGCATGTGTTATGTGGTGGATCCTGGCACCTGAAAGGTAGCTGACTGTTACTTTCTCCTTATTCAAACTAGTGAGTGGTACATCTGTGTGCCTCACTATCGAGTCAACTATGACTAGTGTGTTGGGCATGCTGTTCTGCCTTATGGGCTTTGGTTGAGTGGCACACTGTTTAGGAGAGTTATTTGTCTCATGATTAGTGCTGTGTTATGGTGGTGGAGTGCTTTTTTGCCTTGGAGATGTCTGCTGTTTGGGTAGATTTTTATTGAGAGCCTCCACAAAGGTGGTTGTGTGATTTGTGTTTTTATGTGAAGGCAGTGCTGGTGTGTGTTCTGGAGGGCTATGTGTTCCATGTGGTGTGGTGCAAGTGTTGACCTTCTCCTCTTGGCCAGCTATTCTAGTCTTGGCTGGAGAGTGCGTGTCTTCCAGTTCGGATATACAAGTGCATCTCTCCCAAGTGTGAGTGTTGAGAGGTAAGAGGAGAGGGTTGTTGGTGTACATGAGGTAGTTGCTACATTGCCTCAGGATGCCCAATTTCACCAGGTTAATAGGAGAAAGCACAGGGAACTGACCTTTAGACATGCCTGGATGGGTGGGTATTAATAATAAGTACTGGAGCTGTTTCCTTGTAGAATGTTTAGTGCTGGTAGCACTTTTGTGTGCCTCAATAATTGCTACAAGAAGTCTGGTAAAGTGCTAGACTGATAAGCTAAAAAAAAATAAAAGTGCAGGAGAGGAGAGAACTAGCAGGTCTAAGGGATAAATTGAAGAGTAGACTTTGGCACCGCTTAGAAGCTACAAAAATTCCTGGATATAGGAAATCTGTATCTGGACTAGACTAGTTACAGGAAAGGTGGAAAACAAGCACAAATGTGGACTTTTAAACCAGAAGTTGAAAGAGATGGAAAAACTGCCTAAACGGCCAATAAACTCCACTTTCTGGGCCAGTAACCACTCCCCCTGTGGTAGATAAGCTACCTAGTGCTAACCACTCCAACTAATAAGCTAGAAGGTTTCCCTCCAACACAGATAGGCTTGGGGGCTCAGAAGCTTACATACAGTCCTGGCTACAACAAATCTGTATCTGGACTAGACTAGTTACAGGAAAGGGGGAAACAAGTGCAAACGCAGGTTTCTAAACCAGAAAGTTTATATAATATTTTTGAGCATTGTTATCTGCATTTTGATTCTTTTCCTTCTATTGTAAGTATTGAATATACTGTTAAAAGCTGATATAAATCTTTAAAGAAGAATTGGTAAAAATACAGAGAAGAGGACAAGAGAGAGAGAGCGAAAAACATTCAACAGTTTTTGGCTGTAAAATGAGGCTTGAACCCCATCAGTCATCTTTATGAAGAATATTTGTATCTCCTCAGACTATATCACAAAGGGTATGAGAAGGTTGCAGTACAGGATTTACTAATACTCTGATAGTTAGACTTTAAAAGGAGGCAGTTACTTTTCTGGAAAGTATCTTAATCCCCCAAAGGGACCAGGTTGGTAACACAGATTAGTAGCTATATCAATATAAAATGAAAGGCTATCATGAATAAGAATTTCATGTTATTTTACTCCTTTGTTAAGTTTTAGTTTTTACCCATACATAATATATAAAGCTAGCACAGGAGTTTAAACAAATGTTAGAATGCTTCATTTTTGGCATTAATGGAAGTGCATTTGAAGGAAGATGGTATCTGCGGGAATAAGGGCAATGCTGTTAATACTTCAGCTGTCTGCATATTTAGTAGGCCAAAGACTGGAATCAGTTTTAATATCTGAAATACTCCTCTGGTGACGGGGGATGGTAATGATTGAGGACCTCTCATTCAAATATGTTGTATACAACTATGTAATCGGTTGTGGACTTGTTATGGCTTCATTTACCATTATAACTCTGACTTTATATATGATGTCATCATGTACTGAATATCTTAACCAGATTAAGATTCATCTATTGATCTTTTATGCTGGGCTGGGACTAGCCAAGGTCTTCTGAACAGAGCTGCTGAATTTAACCTCAAAACTAATCCTACAAGACATGAGAAGTAACTTTTACTTATTCATTTTCCTTACAGTGTGTTAGTGTTGATTTTAAATGTTCTCTTCTGCGCGATAATGATTTTCAGCATTTGAAACTGGTCTAGTATGCTACTATGTGGTGAGAGAGGGAGCTCTTGCCATTGTTTCCAGGCAAAATTACTATTGGTCACACAGCAGTTTTTTTTAACTGGCTTGTATGCTGTTAATTGTTTGCTTAAACCTGAAGTGCTTATGGATATTGCCACTCTGTTGTGTTGGGATGTGACTAGGCGAACACATCTGAATTGCACTTCTGGATTTAACCTCAGGACCAATCATACAACATATTAGAAGTACTGCACCTTGCTCTTTGGGGTTGTGCTGTCTAGAAAGCTATTTTCAAAAGCAGTAAGCATTCAGTTCACACTGTCTACTGCTACAACAGATGTCTGAGAGATTCTGTCTGTCCAGGTGCCCCTAATTATTGGTACAACTTTCTGATTGTTTTTACCAGCAAACTGTGTGCTATACCATAGTCTCTGTCCTGTACAGTTGCTTGCAGTTACATACTGCTGAATGTGGTTATGCACAGCTGCGAACTGTTGCATTGGACTAGAAAAATACCATTGACTAATCATAAATCTCATTAATAAATCACTCAATATACTCTTATTGTAAAACCCACTTCATAATCTTTGATTGTGTTGTCATAAAACCCACTGTTAGCCCCGTATTATTAAATTTGCTAAAATGTATTATCATACCTGTAGCAGTGCCACCTCTGTTGTCAGGGGTTACTGCTTGTAGAGCCTCTTCTGTTCTTATTTTCCTGCAGTTTTCTTCTCTGATTTGTATCATTTAAGTTAAGTTGCTATTTCACTTCCTTCTCATTTGTACTGCACTGTTGTATTATCACAACCAGCTGATGATCCTGTTTTATTGTTCCTGTTGGGCACCAGCACCTGCTTTTGCAGCATAATTGCCAGAGTGCTGGCCCACTTAATGCACAGCATTTCCGTACTCTGCTATTGAGACACCTGAGCCAAATCACAGATTTAATTTACTGCACTTATATGCTCTTTCACCTCACTTTACTTGTCTAAGCTGCTGTTATGGCATCCAAGCCTGATTGCTGATTTGACTCATTGCTCATTGTAACTCATCACAGCTCATATACCTCTACTAATTGTAGAATTACTGAGGTGTTTTTTTAAATCCTATTACTCCTTCCTTATTAATATAGTAATCAGCACACCATTGTCTACTCTATTGTGGAAACCATGCGTCCATAGTCACTTACACTATCTGTTACCAACCTCTTAGCACTACGCACTCTGAGACAGAACACTAACTACTTCATACCTACTGACCACCACTTACTGTTACTACAAATTGAACCTGTTTTTGAGAGGTTCAAAAACTTAGTAAATCAGGAGGTGAGTTTGTTAATCGAAATATATTGTGATCAGTATTTGGGGTGCTAGCACTGAGTAGCATTGTCATTATACACTCCAGACCTGAGGATATAACATATGTACTAAAAGATATATTTAGCTCAAACTTTAACCCTCTGTCCTCCCAACCTTTCAAACATATGTCATTGTGTCACTATCCACCCGTCAGGTGAGGTTCTAAGGGCACTGTCCAAAGTCTTGAATGTTAGATTTATAAGTCCAGACAGTAAACCTAACTGTTTTCTCATCTGTATGAAATATAGTCTCACCAAAGCCTTTCTAAATTTGTTCATCCCTAAAAATGACTTTGTGTCAGAGATGTGGAGAAGAGTTGTGGCCATCCCTCTACACATGGGTGTCCCCCACCACTGATCCTGTCAACTACTGACCAATATGCCTTACTAGCCTTATTGTAAACTAATGGAGTACTTTAAAATGGAATTCGCAAGCAAAAATATTAGCAGATTACAGTCCCTATACTGAAACCAATTTGGATTTGTCGAAGCAAGATCCTACCTACTGACCTTAGCAGATTTCTTTGAAAAATCCATGGAGCCATTGGATGAAAGTAAATTGGTATAAACTGCTTACATTGACCTGGAAAAGGCCTTCCATACCATTCCACATTTTGACATCCATGACAAAACAAACTAATCAAACTATATGAAAACCTTTATGTAACCCACTGGATAGCAAACTGGCTTTTTTGAAGAACTCAGTCATTCAAGTCTGGTGGTGTGCTGTGCTCTGAAATGAAAGACTCATTACTTTAGAGAGTACCCTCAGACTGGTGCTAAGGCTACTTCTCTTTGGTATTTACTTCACAGTGATTAAAACTGATGTTAAGGGTCTGTGGCTGACCAAGGTTGCAGATGATTGCAGACTTACATCTAACAACAATTCTCTCCGAATGTCCTAAAGGGCTTAATACATATAATCTGGGTATCAGAGCAGCTGTCTAAAGCTAAATGTTAAAAAGTGCAGTACTGTGTTCCTTTGGGAAACCTAAGCATCCATTTAAACAGCACATAAATGACAACCCCCTCTCTAAAAAAAAAAAAACAATCATTGCACAGTCATTGGGGACCTATTCCCTTTTGTAGACACTGAACTCTCCTTTAATCACATGTCCACTTTTGTTAGAAACTCTTTCCACCTAACCCAGATGATTATCAGACATATATTTTCTAGTCCCAGGGAAGCTGTTATCCCTCTTTACTCTTCCCTGATTAGAGCCATAACTGAACATAATGCTCCATTTAATACATATCTGTCTAAACACATGACCCAACTTGCAAAACCCTAGCACTTCCATGCAAAGAGAATCAAGGGAATGATCTCCATGAGCAACGCAAATCACCGTAACGCATTGTTTCTCTTCAACCCATACATATTCCTAAGAGGTGACCTCCTACATTTATTAGATGTTTCCTCATCTTGTGTGCCAGCTAGCTGCTTTGCTTAGCAAGATACACAGAGACCTCATAACGTGTTTCAATGTTTATACTTTTAGTCTACTATAACATTCAGTATGAATAAAGTCCCTTCCTGTGTACTAATGTTATTACCTATCAAAATGAAATAATTCTATCAAAAGAGCAAGTAGCAATACTGTGAATTCTGAAGCTTGAAAACAATGCAATTCAACCACAATTGCAGCAATTTCTGAAACTCACTGTTGTACATGTCAGGCATTTTTGCAGGAGCGTTTGCTTCCTGTGCTCCCAAAACATATGAAGC
The DNA here is from genome assembly GCF_019279795.1 of Protopterus annectens. Lineage (NCBI taxonomy): Eukaryota > Metazoa > Chordata > Ceratodontiformes > Protopteridae > Protopterus > Protopterus annectens. The sequence continues at coordinate 85,991,533 of NC_056742.1, forward strand.
TGTGACCCCTAATCCCCGACACTTACTGTCTACTTAATTCAAGACTGTTGCATCTGATGAATAGAGGAGTATTCAGAGATACTGCAGTGTTGGAATTATTCCATATATCCCTATATTTGCACATATTTTTCACAATTCTACATATCACAATAAGCATCCTCAGCCTAAAGGATGTGCCCATTGCATAAAGTGAATACTCATAATAATTATACTGTCTTGTTCATAGTTTTCCCTGTTATTTTTAATTTTTAAGACATTTTAAACTAGACTTCATATACAACAGACCATTAAACCAAAAAAAGATAATATAGGATAAAAGTTAATAACCAGGAACTGCAGAAATATAAAAATGCTGTTTATTAAGCACTTTCATCCATAAAACAGGACTTCAGCAGAATAAAAACCTCTTCCACTCAATTCCTTATGTATTATCATTTAATTACATAATTAAAACAATTAGAAACACTTGCCCTCCCTCCTGAAATATTAAAGTAACATACCTACATCATCTAAAGTCCCAGTTTTGAGTAGTGAAAGGGGACCCAGCTCCAAGATAGGGCATTTAGATGCTGCCTCTATCCATTTGTATAACAGGGGGGCAGTCCTGGATTCAATTTCCTTTTTTCCCATCCATTGATCTAAGTTGCCTTTGAGGAGGAACAGGAATGAACTTTGCTTTACATCAGTAGACCCATGTTTGTTGAATGCTAGGTTACTGTCTACAGATATTCCCAAATTTCTAACTAATTTGATGTTTTAATTTAATATATATTAATCATTTAATCTAAAACTATACATATACACACATATATATATATATATATATATATATATATATATATATATATATATATATATATCAATGTGTTTTTGTAGGAGGGCGAACAATCCCCCATACCTCTTACTAACTGTATATGTATTGATTGGCGTATGGTTGAATAAAACACATTATTTGAAAGTGTCGATGTAATGTTAAAATTATAAAATTTGTCCACATGCATTTACAACTAATGAACAGAACCCTATATGCATATAAATACAATGTCAACCTTCCGATACGTACCAAACCCAGTTAAATCTGTTAAATATATGGAAATGTATACTACCACACTATGCTAGCATACAAACAGCTGCATAGATGTAGCTGTACTCTGAAGAAACAAGCACAAAGCCAACCTCAGAAACAATCCTCCTTGGCATAACCATAATATCAACAAGTTTTACAATAAAAGGAAGACAATTTTGATCAAAAGTAAAAAGGGTAATTCCCACAATGATAGAGCTTGCATCATTGAAATAAGCATATAGTTCAAGAGCTTAATAACCCCCCCTGCGCCGCCCACACCCCCTGCTACTTAAATATACCAACACAGAGATCATACTCCAGTGAAGAGAATTATACCATACAGTACGGAACTGGAAATTTACTGTTCTCGTCACTGTAGTGCAATCTCCGAGTTGGTATATCTAAGTAACAAGTCAAAGGAAATCTCATGTGCTTTTTGTGGATGGCCTAAAACTGTATAGTTCATTGGGTAAACACCTGGAAAAACAGCTACAAGTTATAGCCTTCAGAGATGACATGGCAACGTCATTTGGATTCATCAAATGTGCAAAAGCAACATTTGAAAAAGGAAAACTTAAGATATGAAAAAAAACATAACACTTGAGGAGGAATAAGATATGAAAGAACTATAATAAAAAGGACTGTGCAAATATCTTGGAATAGTTGAAGAGGCAACACTATAGTGTGAAGAAATGTGAACAAAGCTCAGTAAGGAATATTTTAGAAGACTAAAATTAATACTGAAAACTGTTTTTTGACATCTAGGAATAAAGTTCAAGCTATAAGTCTACTTTCCCTTCATGTTTTAACTTATGGGTTTGGGGTAATTGGCCAAAAAAGGAGCGGATAAGTTTACAGGAAAACAAGAAAATTGCTTCATGCCCAACAAATGATATACAAGAGCCAGTGTTTGCCAAGTTTTTACATCCCATGGACTGAAGGAGGCATGGACCTTCTTGAAATAGATTATACATGCAGGTCAGTGATTGTGAGATTACATACATACATATTTATAGACATCAAATCCAAACATATAGAAAGTTCTAAAATATGAGCAAAGTAAATCTAAGATGACCTTTTTGCTTAGGTTAGCAGAGACCTGAGACCCTTAGGGAAAAAAAAACAGGCACAGAAATCCAGTCAAATGTGGATAGAGATCAGGTGGCAACAGAAAGTGCAAAAAAAGCAAAAGAAAGAATGCAAAGAACAGGAGAAGAAAAAAAGATAAGTGTAAATAACACAATTATAGCAAGATGTATAAAGATTTGCTGGAACAGCCACACGTTGACCAAAAGTTGCCATGCAAATTGCTTAGGGGAGGTGAATTTAAACCAAAAGATGAAAGGTTAATATTGGCAGCTCAAGATAGTGGATTGTGTACTAGATGGTTCATAAAATCCAAAGAAAAGGTAGGAGATATAGACAAATGTAAGCTTTGCGGTACTGAACTAGAAACAGTTAGACATCTTGTTGCAGGATGTGATACACTCAAGGCTGAAGATTTGTATAGTGAAAGACATAACAGTGTGACAAGGTTGTTATACTGGAGACTATGAAAACATTACAATACAGAGGCAGCTGACAGACACCAGAAAAATGAACTGCAAAGGATTGTTCAAAAATAATGAAGTAATGTTTATGTGGGATCATCCCACACCAGCAAAAAAGAAGGTAGAAGCAAACAGACTGGATTGTTCAAGAGAAAAAGTCAGAAATTGCTTTCATTATTGAAATTGCTACACCCAGTGACTACAGTGTGTTATGAATCAAAAGACATACATTTCATTTGTCAAATATGAGCACTTGCAAGCAGAAATCAGAGCAATAAGGAATAAGAATGCACAGATTGTTCCAGTTATAGTAGTATCTAAATATGCTTAAAATAAAAGTAACCCCTTATGTACTGTAAAAAAAGCAATTCTAGGTACATTGCAGGTGCTGAGAAGAGCACTCATATCAAATGTGAAAGACTGAAGCAAAACTTATTTCATGAACTTTAATTATGCTCTGACTTTGTAATGGACTCCATTCCTGTCAAGGTATTAAAAACCCAAGTATTTGGATAAATTAAATGAAGGATGAAAGAACATAAGTGTCCAGAATGCAGTCAGCATTTTTCATAGAGCGGGGTGCTGAAGTCCCATCTTACCATTCACTATGTAACTCGATATGAATTACAGGAGTAGTCAGTTTTGGGCATATTGCTGGTGCTGTGAAGAGCACTTTTAGCTAATATTAAAGATTAAAGCTATACTAATTTCAAGAACCTTAATTATACCTTGAATTAGGAATGAAGCCCATTCCTGTCATCATATTAGAAACCCAAAAGACTTGGAGAAATTGAACTGTGAGAAACCATATAAATGTGCTGAATGCAATAAGTGCTTTTCACATAGCCAGGATATGATGTGTCACCACGCCATTCAAACTGGGGTAAAAGGATGGCCTCCCTGTTGGAGAAGGAAGTAGTAGTTCACAAAAATCACACAAACTGATATGATGAAAAAAACCCATAAAGATGACAGAGTGGGCTACTGAGGATATGAAAGAAATTATGAATTGTTACTATTATGCAAGAAGCCCAGAGTTTCCAGACAGAAGACAAAAAGATTAAGAGAGAAATCAGAGGAGAGTAAAATACTTGCACAAGAAAACTGTTAAAATTTGAAATGCAAATCTGTGTTCACTACTACAACAGATTCATGAAAAACATTATATAGACCAAGAAACATTGGGTTGTTTAGAAAAAGAAGCAATTGAGGAAGTGCAAATATATAAAGAACAAAATCTAGAGTTTTTGAAAGGTATACAAAAGAAATAAGGACATGGGAAAGAAAGAGAGATCTGATATGCTGCATTATTTATTGAAAGTAGAAACCCAAATTAATCAATACAAAAAAGCAGCTCTAAAGATATTCAAAGAGAAATACAGGCAAAGGCCCCCTGATAAGGGGGAACATAGAACAGCAGAAGTTAAAAAATAAAATCAGAAGTTGTGGAATACCTGCGAAGTGAAAGATTTAGTGGAGAAAGTCTAACACAGGTTATATCACAGTATGATGAAATAATGAGTCCCCCAATTAATGAGAAACAGCAGGAGCAGGAGCAGGAGACATATGAAGAAGAATTATGGACATGGCAAAGATAAAGAAATTTAATGTGGTGCGATATTTATGAAAATGAGAAGGCAAAACTAATCAGTACAAAAAGAGCATCACCAAAGATATCTGAAGAGAACTACAAGTAAAGGCAACCAAATATGGAAACATTTACAATACAAAAAATAAGAAAACAAAGAGAGAAGGTAGAAAGAAGGATTAGCAATGAAGAAGTTAAAGAAATAGAAAATGAGGTGAAGGATTTAGTGTAGAAAATCTAACGCTGATAACATCACAGCAGAATAGAATAACAAATCCCCAAATTAAGGAGAAAACAGTTGAGTGAGAAACATCTGATCACTTGCCATACAAAGATATTTTGGAGCCTTCAGTAGGAAACTAGTATAACAGTTCAGATGGAGTTGCACAGCAAGGGAAGGAACAGGAAACTGTGGTAACTCTGACATTGTCAGTGTTGTGGACTGATAGGTCAACGAGTTCCCATATGAAACAGCAACAGATGACCCAGGATGAAAATGAAGAGAATGGGACACAGAAAGATGCTCTGGAACTTTCTGTTGAATGCCCACAGGAAAAAGAGAACAAAAATTGTGCCCTCAGTTTAAAAGGAAATGATCTAAGGGGAGAGTTGCTTGATTTAATAGAGATGGATAGACATATTAAGATCAATGAAAGAAATAGAAAGTCAATAAGACCCAAAATGTTAGAAGTTTAATAAAGCAAATGAACACAGTAAGCAGGACTGTTCATAGAAACTGATGTGAAGTCACAGAAGGAAATAGGATACATTATTGTGCAGCTAAATTAATAACAGATAAAGTCTTACCAGAAAAATATAGGGCAGTAAGGGAAAGGAAGGGGAGAAATCAAATTCCATCATGGAAATATCAAACAGAGAAAACTATAATACATTTAGGACAAGAAGTATCACTGTTGGAACAGTACACAAGAGAGACCAGATCAACAAAAGTGCTCAGAAAGATAAACATGATGAAAGCAACACAGAGTATCAGAACAGATCAGGATCTTTTGTATACTATTGCAAATAATAAACTAAAGATATCAGCACAGGCAGAAAAACTTAAAAGATATGCAGATAAATATAAAGGAAAAGTACAAAATAAGCAATTTATTGATGACCCAAAAAAGTTTTATAGACAACTCGGAAACAAGGTAATAGGAATTTAAACACCACCAAAAAAAGAAGAAATAGACATATTTTGGAGAAATATCTATGAAGGTCCACTGGAACATAACAAAGATGCTCAACAGACAGAAGAAGTAAAAGAAAGACTAAGAAGTTCAAATGTACAGGATATGACATGGGATGAAGTAAAGGCCAGAGAAATTAAAACAAAAGTAAGAAAAACTCCTAAGTGTAAAACTCCAAGCCCAGATGCAGTACCTGACTTCTAGCTAAAAGTATTAACATCTTTACATGAAGATTTAGCCATGAGTAAGAATGGTTTATATGCCCACCCTGAATAGATGCCAAGCTCGTTAACAACAGGAAAAAAAATACTCCTCCTTAAGAGTGAACCTGCAAGCTATCCATAAAACTATAGACCAATAGCTTGACGTCCAACGATGTATAAACTATATAGAGTTTATAGTTATTTAGAAGAAAACATAATCATGGCAATAGAACAAAAGGGTAACAAATGAAAGCCATATAGAAGACAGGATCAATTGTTGTTAAATAAAGACATAATGGAGAACTGTAAAAAGGGAAAGAATCAAAGTATGACATGGATAGACTACAAAAAAGCATTTGACAACATCCCACATTCATGGATAAAAGAGTGCTTACAAGTGTATAAGATACAACATAACACCAAAAACCAAGAATGAATGAAACCAAATCAAAACAATATAGGTGGGAAAACAGAAGGCACACAGTTTTTAGCTAAAAGTATTTAGTAAAATAGAACACTTCCATCTGTGTTGTTTGGAAATGTATGAGATACACCCTACACTGATCGATCACATTATAGGGACCATGAAACAGTGGCATATCACTTTTCAGTTAAGCCATGATAAAGAACAAATTATAATTTCAGGCATATAAATGGTGAAGAATCAACAATAAAACATGAACAAATGTGAATAAAGCTTAGTAAGGAATATTTTAGAAGACTAAGTGCATAAATATTTGGGAAATGGTGAAGAATAAAATATAAAACATGAACAAATGTGAATAAAGCTTAGTAAGGAATATTGTAGAAGATTAAAATTAATATTGAAAACAGCTTAGGCATCCAGAAACAAAGTCCAGGCTATAAACCAATTTGCTCTTCTTGTCCTGACTTACAGTTATGGAGTGATTAACTGGCCTCAAAAGGTATTGGATCAGCTGGATAGGAACATAAGAAAAATGTTTCATGTTTATCAAATGATTTATATAAATTAATGTATACCAAGTTTATATATTCTCTGTTCTGAAGGAGGTATGGGCCTCCTCAAAATTGACTTATTTGTATAGATCTGCGATTGTAGGACTGCATACATATCTGGTGACCTCACAAGATCCAAACATAGTGAAAGTTTTAAAAAATGAGAAGAATAAGTCTAAACTAACTTGCCTTCTTAGTTTAGCAGAAGAATATCAGTGTCAAGTGAAAATGGAAATCAAACCACAGGTAGATAAAAATCAGGCAACAACTGAAAGTGCTAAAAAAGCAAAAGAAAGAATATAAAGTGAAGGATCAGATGAGAAGGCAAGACTTGTTTAAAATGCATAAATATAGTTGCAAGTACAGAAAGCTCTTAGAACAACCTCATGTCAACCAGGACCAAATGCAGGAATGGTTAAGGAGAGGTGAATTCAAATCAAAAGATGAAAGGTCAATATTGGCGGACCAGGATAGTGGACTCCATACACATTGGTTCACAAAGTCCATTGAGCATGTGGGAGAAGCAGACAAATGCAGATTTTATAAAACAGAATTGGAAATAGTCTTGCATCCTATTGCTGGGTGCGATAAACTAATGGCAGGAGGACTGTATATTGAAAGACGTAATAATGTGCAAGACTGTTGCACTGGAGATTGTGCAAACATTTTAATATTGAAGTAGCTGAGAAGCATTGGAAACATGAGCCACAAATCATTAGAGAAAATGATGATGTTTATATCACATGGGATTACCCATTACTAAGAGTTCAAAAAATAGATGCAAGAAAACTAGATATAGTAGTACAGGTAAAGATGACAAAAGTAGTATTGGTGATTGAAATTGCTACACCCAGTGATTACAGTGTCTTATGTACAGAGAGACACAAAATCATAAAGCACCAGTATTTTCAGGCAGAAATAAGGGCAATGTGGAAGAAGGACACCCAGACAGTTCCAGTAAGAGAAGGAGCAATGGGTCTTATAAAAAAGAATTTACAATTGTACTTAGATATGTTACCGATACATGTAACTGTGCATGAATTACAGAAGGAGACATTACTGGGCACATTGCCAGTGCTGTGAAGACTACTTCTGGCTGACATCAAAGATTTAAACAATACTAATTTCATGAACTTTAACAGACTTTGACTTATGAATGGGGTCTATTCCCATCATGGTATTAGAAACCTAATGACTTGGAGAAATTAAATAGGGACAAAACCATATAAATGCCCTGAGCACAATAAATGTTTTTCATGTAGCACTAGTTGATCTACCAACATGCCATTTACATGGATCATTGAATCTTCAAATTAAGGAGAAACAACTGCAATTGGAAGCATCTGATCACTTGCCACATGAAGATCCTTGGAGCCTTCAGTACAAAAATTAAGTTGGAGTTGCACAGCAAAGGAGGAACAGGAAACAATGTCAACTCTGACAAAGGAGCTGCCACAGGAAGATGTGCTGCAACCTTCTGTAGAATACCCACAGGAAATAGAAAGCAAAGACTGTGCCCTCAGTTTAGAAAAAAATTATCTGAAGGAAGAGTTGCTTAATTTAATAGAGATGGCTGGATATATTAACATCAATGAAAGTAATAGATTACAGAAAGAAAATAAGACAAAAAATGTTATAAATATAGTAAAACAGAATAGCACAGTAATCACGGTTATTAGCAGAAATTCATGTAACAGATATAAATTAGATATATTGCTGTACAGCTAAGGGAAAGGAAGGGGAGAAATAAAAGGGTTCATATTAGCTTGTCAAAAACACAAAAGAGCTCTTTGAGCGACAGCTAATATTCTAAACCACAAAAACATGAATGGCCAGAACAGCAATTTTTTCCCAGGGAAAAAAATTGCTGGTCCCAAAAAAAAAAAAAAATCTACAAACAAAATAAAGTGGGGGGCTTTGCCCCCCAACACCCCCACCCTACTTAAATATACCAACTCCAAGATTGCACCACAGTGGAGGAAACTCCAAAGTCCCGACAATGGCCCAGCGATTTTTTTTCTAGGGAAAAAAATCACTGCTCCGGCCGTTCGAGTTTTTGTGGTTTCGAGTATTAGCTGTTGATTGTTCAGTTAGACAGGATTATGTCCAGCTGACACATGTGCAAAATGGACAGCTATATATGGGGCGACATTTTTTTAGGGAGCAGACTGCCCTTTTTTTTAAGGTGACAATGGAATGTTGGGGAAGGATAGTAGGTGTATTTGGGGAGGTAGGTTGGGTAGAAAGACAGACAAGACAGCATACAGGGGTGTTAGAATATGTAAGAGTGAACACCTTGGACAGGGAGGGTACTTGGAAATCGGATGCCCATGAACCTATTGTACATTACTGTAAATATATGTTTGTTAACTAAAGACATTCCATGATTAGTAATAACAGCATGCATAAGTATTCCCATTAAAAGAAAACAACAGATTTGCAACTCATTTGCTGAACAGAACACAAACATTTATAGAACCAACTGAGAAATACAAGCAAAGGAATAGAAACACCACCTATGATAGTATTTGGACACGGAACACTAATTGGAATACATTCCTGTATTTCTAGAACAACAGGAGACATGTCCCAACAGTAGGTTTGGATAGAAAAAATAAATTGCAGGATATGAAACAGCATGAAGTAATATCCAGACAAACTGGAAAAACCCAGGGTCAAATGTAGCACCTAACCTCTGGCTAAATGTAGTAACATCTTTAACAAAATTTAGCTCTGAGTAAAAACTACGTATGTGTTCAACCCCAGTAGACACCAACCTGGTTAACAACAGGAAAAATGATACTTCTCTTTTAGAGTGAACCTGTAAGCCATCCTAAAAAAACTATAGACCAAAAACTTGCCTTCTGATGAAGTACAAACTATATACTGGACCAGAGGCAGACAGAGTTTATAGTCATTTAGAAGAAAACTCAATCATGGCAATAGAACAAAAATGTGACAAAAGAAAATCAAGTGGAAAAAAAAGATAATTTGCTGTTAAATAAAGCTGTAATGGAGGATTGCAAAAAAGGAAATAATCGAAGAATAGCACAGATAGATTACAAAAAAGTATTTAACAGCATCCCGCAATAATTGATAAAGGAGAACTTACAGATGTATAACATACATCCCACATTTTCATTAATTCCATCCAATCTGAGGGTAATGCTACTCAATGCTAGAAGTCTAATCCTCAAAATGCCCTCACTCGAGGCACTCCTTAAAATGGAGAACATCAACATCTGTGCAGTGACAGAGACCTAGTTCAAGGCTCCAGAAAGCACCCCTGCATTACCAGGCTATAATTCATACCACACCTTTCGGCCACCTAACCTGGACCGAAACACTAAAGGCGGACGCGTGTCCATATTCATTAAGGATATCCACACCTCCAGGCTAGTTGCTCAGCATAATGCATCCAAGATTATCCAAGTGCAACTAACTCTGGGAAAGACTGCAATCCAAATTGTAGCTTGCTACAGATCTCCCACCATGTCCCAGGATTCCCACTCCTCATTTCTTGATAAACTGGAAAATATTAGGGTACAACCCAACACCCTAATCATGGGTGATTTCAATTACCCCACCATTAACTGGGAAAACTACTCATGTACCAACTCTTTTGCTCAACGTTTTCTGGAATTCATAAATTCCAATGCCTTGGATGAAATTATTCACACCCCCACCAGGGGCAGCAATATCCTAGACCTGGTCATTACCAACATGGGCGACCGGTGTTCCACACCAGAGGTCAATTCCTTGTTGGTCAGATCTGACCACAAGCTAATCACCCTAGACATTCATATCATGCCCCCAACCCCCATTAGGGAAACCACTGTAAAAAAATTCTCCAATGCCAACTTCACGCTTCTTAAGACAGAAGTGGCAAACTTCACGACACCCATGCAGATGGTCAATAGAGGTAGTACGACTGTTTAATCCTACACATATGCACTTTATAACCACTTACACAAGTGCATGGATCGTGCTATCCCTAACAGAACCAAGATGCTATACTCCAAAAAAAGGAAGCCAATCTGGTGGTCCCCTGTCATAAACAAACTCTACAACAGAATAAAGAAACTGTTGCAAAAAAAAGAGTAAAATCCCATGATTGGAGGAACTCCCTGGTCAGCCTAAGTAAGAAGCTGAGATCCCCCATAAAATCCTCCAAAGCTAGTTACAAAAACAAAATCGCCACTGATTCTAAAGACAACCACAAAGCATTCTACAGCTATGTTAAGAATCTCAATGGCAGCATTCAGATCTGCTCTGAGTTACAGCACAATGGCACTAAATATACAGAACCAACTGATATTGCCAACATCCTGGCAGATAGGTTCAGTGCTAACTTTACCCTCCTATCTCCACCTAAAGGGCCCATCTCTATACCAGAAGAATGCAAAGTTCCTGTAATCATGGCTACATGGGTAAAAACCACACTCTCCAAAGCCAAGAACACAGCACGCATGGGACCTAACAACATCCCAGGCTGCGTTCTACATGAACTATAAAATGAACTGGCACCCCATCTAAGTACCGCGTTCAATCATAGCCTCACCTCAGGCTTTGTGCCCACTAAATGGCACACAGTGACAGTTATCCCACTCCACAAAGGCGGAGCCACCATGGACCCTGGGAACTACCGCCCCATTAGCCTGACAAGCCTGGTCTGCAAGGCCATGGAATGTATCATCATGGAACTTATAAAAAAAGACATTGGTAATCTCCAAACTCTGGACCCCTCCCAGTTCGGGTTTGTAAAAGACAGATCATTACTCCTAAACCTGAAAGACTTCTTTGAACCAGTCACCAAAGCCGAAGACGACAGTAAGGTTGCTCACACAGCCTATCTAGATCTCGACAAGGCTTTCAACACCATCCCCCACGCTGGAATTATAGATAAATTCACTAAACTAGGTATAAATCAGTATGTCACAAGATGGGTTGCCAACTGGCTCACTGAAAGAACCCACACTGTGAAAGTAGCAGACTCCAAATCCAACTTCAGACCAGTGACAAGTGGAGTACCACAGGGTTTAGTCCTGGGTCCTCTCCAGTTTGGTATCTACTTCTCTGAAGTACAGGCTAACACAGAGTGTGTGTGTGTGTGTGTGTGTGTATATATATATATATATATATATATATATATATATATATATATATATATATATATATATATATGTAGTTACCTATGAAAAGACTGACCGGCTGAAATATCGAACACCATATGTTCGATATTTCAGAAGATCGATCTTTCCAAAATGTTAAGAAAACAAAACAACAAATAAATAGAAGACGTTACAGTAGCTGCACCCCCACTCCCTCTGCTTAAATATACCAACTCCGAGATCGCGCTACAGAAGGGAATAGGAAAACTTCCCATTCCGCACTGTATTATCAGAGTAGCTGTGCCCCCCCACACCCCCTACTTTAATATTCTCACTCTGACATCACACTACAATGGGGAAAAGGGAATTTTCCCTTATCCACACCGTAGTATGACCTCCACAATAGGCATACTAATGCGAAAGTGCTTCTTTGGTGAAAAGCACTTTCGCGTAAGTATGCCTGGCCGATAGTGATTCGGTGATGTTGTCATTTGGTGATCCGTACGGATCTCATATATATATATATATATATATATATATATATATATATATATATATATTCAGATATATGTATATATTTAGATATATTGATACTGATAACATTTGTTTTATGTACATACTGAGAATTTATATATATGTATGTATATATTTATTTTTCTATATATATTTATGTCATATGTGTGTATATTTTATATGTATATCTCTGCATATATTACGTATTAATGTTTATATATATATATATATATATATATATATATATATATATATATATATATATATATATATATATATATATACCTATATATCTATATATACATGTGTGTGTGTGTATATCTCCATACACATATACATTTATATCTATGTACAACACGTCTAATATTAACAAACCTTTTCCCTACTGTTGAATGACTGTGCTGCATGATATGTTTCAAAAAACAGACATATCTACAGCTTAGATGGCTTTGTGGTAAATTGCTGTGGCTATGGTGTGCAGGGTCCTGGCTTCAAGACATGCCAGAGCTGATTATTTTGTTGCCGGGTAGAACAAGGGTTGTTGGATACAGAGTGATTAAGGCACTTTTAAGCAGTTGTAAGTAGGTTGGCGCTGCGGTAAGCAATGTTAACTTTCGGTTAACTATGCTGACAGATGGTTAGTCTTAAAATTGCTTAATCTGTGTACGCACAAACAGGCTTAGTCCCACTTACTATTGCTTACTCCCGCTTACCCCCATGCTAATTTCTTTAAATGAAAAGAAAAAAGGAGTGATAGGAAAGTGGTGAAAAAGGGGGCACTAAGATGGTAAAACAATATGAAAGAGAGCTAGGGATGTGCAGGATGGGTGTAGGGAAAGTCCATAGCTGTCCATTTCTTCTACGGCAATAACTGTGCATATATATTAAATTTGGAGACTCAAACCCCTGAGAAAGAGGGGTGAGGACAACAATAATATGTTGTCAAGCAAATTAGACAGGATTACATGTCCAGCTGACACGTGTGAAATGGACAGCTATATATGGGGTGACATTTTTATATGGAGCAGATTGCCTTTTTTTAAGGTGACAGTGGGATGTTGGGGAAGGATAGTAGGTGTATTTGGGGAGGTAGGTTGGGTAGAAAGACAGACAAGACAGCATACAGGGGTGATATATGACACATGTAAAGGATAAACACCTTGGACTGGGAGGGGTGTTTGGTAATCGGAAGCCCATGAGCCACCTAATGGATACTGAGGCCCACCCCCACGGGCAGTCACCACTACACCTTCACAGCCCCAAAGGTGGCTGTGCTGGGGACTGAGCAGGAGGGGCAGGCTGACCCTCTAATTTTGCCACACGGCCATCAAGCTGGTGTAGCAGATTTCCCAATTCCTTGTGGAATTCACTACACTCCAGACCTCAGATCTGGATTTGGGTGACAGGATCCTGTCTGTGCCCATGCCCAGGGGGGGATGAGCTCTATCCTCTGAGGCAGTTCCACCTGAAGGTGGTGCAGGACTAGCAGATGAGGAGGTCCTGGGGAGGGTCCCAGACATGCTGGGGCCTGGTGCATGGCCAGATGAGGTGGGAGAGGCAGATCCACTGGGATTGAATTTCCAAGATGTGCTATGGTGTTGCAGTTTTAGAACATATGTTTGTTAGTAGTGGTAAACACATTCCAGGATTAGTAATAACAGCATGCATGAGTATTCCCATTAACCCAAAACAACAGATTTGGAACATTTGCATAGCAAACAGAACACACACATATATGGAACCACAGTGGGCATTACACCAGCATGCAGGTTACACTGATAGCAACAGGCCACCTATGATAGTATTTGAACAGGGAACATTAATTGGAATACATTCCTGTATTTGTAGAACAACAGGAGACATGTCCCAACAGTAGGTTTGGTGGAAAACATACCCATTCATTTATGTGTTTAGATTATTGGTGAAAATAAGGTGGGGAGGAGAGAGATGTCAGTTAATAAATGTAGGTTCTTGCAGTGGCCACACCTTTAATGATCATTGCTCTACTCATTACTCTACATGTATTATTACAACTATGGGCTTGGGTTGGGCAGTGGTATTTTTGTACACAGTCTAATTATAGCCTTCTTATAGCTACTTTATACTTTCTCTTACCTGGAAGACCTGTGGAGGGAATATTTGTTAATACTAAATGACTGTTTCTACCCATATTCACATAGTCAGGGTTACATATGTGCTCTCATACAGTATGTGTGTGTGTGTGTGTGTGTGTGTGTGTGTGTGTGTGTGTGTGTGTGTGTGTGTGTGTGTGTGTGTGTGTGTGTGTGTGTGTGTGCTACTGACATACTCGGCCTTGATTTTCTATCGGTCACCCTGGTAGTTGGTAGAAGGGACCAGTAGCTGTGACAGCATGATACTTTTGAACATTTCTTGAGGGAGACAACTTGGTGTATGTACTTATCTTGCTGTCATTTGCAACCTTGGGATTGGACTGTGGGTGTTGGACACAGTATTACTACAGGCTTCCTATAGCTACTTTATACCTTCTTTCACCTGGAAGATCTATGGAGGGAATTTATGTTGACACTACCTGATTGTTTCTACACATATTCACAAAATCCTACTTGAAATTATGCATACAGCTTACTACCACTCCTGGGATTCGTACCGTGGCTGTTTCTGCTAAAAATACAATAAGTTTGTGTTCCATCAGAACAAGTTATTGGGAAACTGCTGTCACTTCCTTGAATGTTTTCTTTCTAATTCTGTCTTGGTTGTACAGTCTGACCTTGTGATTACAACATTCTTTTATATACATTCCTATACATACCTTTTGACATAGCACAGTGTGGAAAACAGTGGTTAACACATTACTATTCTGATATCAGATCTTGGTGCATGAAACTTTCAAGTCATACAATACCAGAGTAAACACAACCAGCCTGGGGTTTTCACTTTTATTGACAGGTAATTACACTTTTTTTGATATATAACCTGTATGTCACTATTACTCTCCTACTGGCTTCTTCAGTCATTAAAAACCATACCCATTTTTAAGTACTGCAAGGTGACACATGTTTTATTTATTTGCCCTACATAATACCAGCTAGACTGTTACTCACCAGCCTTGCAACGCAGCCTTAGCAACCTGCTGGCGTGGGCTTCCAAATTCTCAGCCCTCTCATCAGCATCTGTACAGGAGATAAGAGAAAATATTTATGCAGACTAATCCATCACATACACAGGCTGGACTTTGGAGAGCACTTACTTTGACTAATACTTACACATGGCTGGTGCATTCCCCACTAAGGCATCTTGGATCCACTGGTCCAAAAGGTCCCTCTTCCTCTGCTTCAAGTCAGCAAAGTGGTGCCAGACCTGGTCACCAGTCTGAGGGATGCCAGTGGCAGTGGTGAGATCTTGGGCAAGTTAGTCCCAGGCCTCCGCTTTGTATTGGGAACCCTGGTACTGGTCCTGCAGGAGTTGCCCTTTATGGTCTTTAACGAGGTGTCTAACCATGACTCTGGACTCCTGAATGCCCCAGCGCTGCACCCGAAAGTCCACACCTTCACCTACACCAGCCATAGTGCCTACAGTGGGGAGCTACAACTGGTTATGAGCTGTAGTCCCACCTGCATGGTTTAAATAGGGCTAATTTCCCACCCTTTACTGTGATTGGACAGGTTTAAACTGCTGAGCTAAGCTAAGCACTGGGCAAACTTGCTTAGCTAAGATAACTATTGCTTAAATGGGTAGATGCTTAGCCCTGCTTACCAGTGCATAAATCTGCTTAGCTATGCTAAATCTTGCTTAAACTTTAAATTTCAATGACACCTCACATTTGGGGCAGCTACACTACCCTGGTTAACATATACATAATAATATTCACTACCTATTTATGAAAAATACATTTTTGTTGTGTTTGACATATGAAAAAACATGGATTGCTGTGAGGCTCTAACCATGAATGATTGCATGCTAGGTGAACTTTCTAACCACTATCCTATTCTAGTTTCACTGTTAGGAGTGTGTATATTTCTGTTTAGCTTCTTTTGATGTTTAAACTCTGCTATGCATAGCTGCGCGACAGGCACACCTGCTCAGCTACGCTTAAACTTTATTGCACACGGGAAAAAAAATAAATAAGGAATATAATTTAAATATTGCTATTAGACACTTAGAACATTCGCACTATAAAACTATAGAACAGAGCTTTTTCTTTTTGTTTGTGACACTTAGAACATTGACAGAATGACAGGCTTTGCATTAGCATGTATTTTCCAATAGGTATGCAGTGTGTCACAGTGCCGTTTTAACGGACTGCACTCCTTTTTCTGGTGTATGGTGCACACATATGGCAGAATGTGTACATTCTGCCACATATTGTGTTTTTCTGAGGTAGGCTGTGTCTATTTTCTCCACAGACACTAAAGTGTGCGTGGAGACTTTCATTCATTTTAAATTGCCGAACAGCAATTCTCGAGTGCAGGGGGCATATGTATTGTGAGAGCACTGCTCTCGGACACGCCCTCTGCAGTCACATATAGAGCTATGTCTGTTTTAGAGCATGGCAGAGTGCCTTCATACATATGCATGGCACACTGCCGTGCTGCATGGGAACTGTCC
This sequence comes from Protopterus annectens, assembly GCF_019279795.1. Lineage (NCBI taxonomy): Eukaryota > Metazoa > Chordata > Ceratodontiformes > Protopteridae > Protopterus > Protopterus annectens. The sequence continues at coordinate 86,008,322 of NC_056742.1, forward strand.
CTTCCATGCAGGAATACACTATTCCTGCACAGACGTTTGCTGAATCATGATCTGGCTCCCAGAAAACAAATTTGTCTAAAGACTTATCATCTACTTTTTGTGGATGACCGAAAGCTATATAGCTCATCAGATGTGGAGGTGAAAGCACAATTGCAAGTAGTTAAAACTTTCTCAGATGGTATAAAAATGACATTTGGTCTCGATAAATGTGCAAAAGCAACTTTTAAAGCAGTAAAGTTGCAGTACCATGAAAATATCCATCTAAGATAGGAATGTGATATAAAGAAACTTCAGCAGAAAGCAGTATATAAATATTTTGGAACTGATGAAGGATCAGCAATAAAACATGGGCAAATGAGAGTAAAACTCAGTAAGAAATATTTCGGAAGACTAAAACTAATACTGAAAACAATTTTGACATCTACAAATAAAGTCCAGGCTATAAATCAATTTGCTCTTCCTATTTCAGCTTACAATTTTAGTGTGACTGACTGGTTCCAAAAGTTATTGGATCATTTGGACATGAAAATCAAGAAAAAAAGTTCATATTTATGAAATGATATATAAAAATCAGTGTATACCAAGATTGCATACTCCACATTCTGAAGGAGGTATGGGCCTCCACAAAATTGATTACACTTATATATTTGCATTCGTGAGACTGCATACATATCTGATGATCTCATCAGATACACACATAGTTTAGGTTTTACAACATGAGGAGAGGAAGTCTAAGATGACTTCTATGCTCAGTATAGCAGAAACATTCAGATGGAAAGCAAAAATGGAAGTCAAACTAGATATTGTCAAAAATTAGACAGCAGTTGAATGTGCCAAAATACAAAAGAAAGTACATGAGGAGAAGGATTAGATGAGAAGGAAAGAAAAGTGAAAATGCTATAAGTATAGTGGCAAGTACAGAGATCTCCTGAAACAAGCCGATGTTGATCAGGACGTGATGCAGTAATAGTTAAGGAGAGGTTAATAATGGTGGCCCAAGATGATGGGATATGTATACATCAGTTTACGAAGTCCATTGAACATGTGGGAAAAATGACAAATGAAGATTTTTGTAAAAAAAAAAAAAAAAATTGGAAATAGTCACACATCTTGTTGTTGGTTTTGATATACACTTGGTAGAAGGTCTGTACACTGAAAGGCACAGTAATGTGGCAAGATTGTTGCATTGAAGTTCTGCAAACATTGCAATATAGAAATAGCTGATAAGCATTGGAAACATGAATCACATAGCATTAAAGAGAATGATGAAGTGTACATCACATGGGATCAACCATTACCAACAATTCTAAAAATAGATTTGTGAAAACCAGATATAGTAGTCCACTGAAATTAATAAACCTAGCGATTACAGTGTCTCATGTACAAAGACACACAAAGTCATAAAATATCAAGATTTGCAAACAGAAATTAGAGCAATGTGTAAGAAAGACACACAGACAGTTCCAATAGTAGTAGGAAGAATGAGTCTAATAAAAAGGAATTTATAGTCCTATTTAGACATGCTGCCAATAACATGTAATTCTGTAGGAATTGCAGGAGCCAGCTCTGGGCACATTTTAGGTGCTGCAAAGAACACTTTTGGCTAACATCAAAGATGCAAGCAATATTAATTTCATAAACTTTAAATATACCCTGATGTCTATTCGTATCATGCTATTAGAAACCCAAAAGATTTGGAGAAATTAAAAAAAAGGAAAAACCATATAAGTGTTCTAAATGCAGTAAGTATGTTTCACAAATAAGTGTGCTGAAGTGCAGTCAGGACATTCATACTGGGGATGACCCACCACTGTAGAAGAAAGGAGTAGTCCATAAAAACTCTGACAGGCCAAAACAGAGCCATAAAGGTGACATAGTGGACTCTTGTGGATAAGGAAGATATTCAGAAAGATTAAGAGAGAAATTAGAGGAAAGAAAAATACTTGCACAAGAAAACTGTTAAATCTTCAAATTCAAATTTGCATTCATTAATACAAGAGATCCATGATAAATATTACATAGCCGAAAAAATTTTGGGCCATCCGGAAAAAGAAGCGACACAGGAAGTGTGAAAAATATAAAGAACAAACCATAAAGATTTTTGAAAGGCATAAAAAAGAAACAAGGACATGGTGAAGAAAAAGAGATCTGATGTGATGCAATATTTATGTAAAGGAGAAAGACAATCTAATCAATACAGAAAAAGCAGTTCCAAAGATATTTGAAGAGAAATATAGGCAAAGGTACCCAAATATGGACAATTTCACAATGCAAAAAAAAAAAAAACAAAAGGAGAAAGTAGAAAAGAGGATCAATGGTGAAGAAGTTAAAGCACAATAGAAACTGGTTATGGAGTACCTCAAGAGTGAAGAATCCAGTGTAGAAAATCCAGCCCAGGTAACGTCACAGCATGATCGAACAATGAGTCCACAAATGAAGGAGAAACGAGTTGAGCTGGAGACATCTGAAGAAGAAAGATGGACATGGTAAAGAAAGAGAGATCTAATATGGTGCAATATCTATACATAGGAGAAACCAAAACTTCTTCTTCTTCTTTTGGCTTTTTCCGGTTAGGGGTCGCCACAGCGGATCACCTGTCCACTCATGACTGGCAGTAGAGTTTTACAGTGTTGAGTTGCCAGCCTGGCACCCAACCTTCCATGGAAGGCGCACACACACACACACACACACACACACACACACACACACACACACACACACACACACACACACACCTAGGGCCAATTTAGAGTGTCCAACCCACCTACAGCATGTCTTTGGGATGTGGGAGGAAACTGGAGCACCCGGAGGAAACCGATACAACCACAGGGAGGACATGCAGATTCCACACAGAAGGCACCCCAGCCGAGGATTGAACCAGAGAACCTTTTGCTGAAATCAAAACTAATAAAGAAAAAAAGCAGCACCAAATAAATTTGAGGAGAAATACAGTCAAAGGAACCTGGACATAGAAAATTTTCACAATGCTAATAATAAGAAAACAAGGAGTGAAAGCAGAAAAGAGGATTAGTAATGGCAAAGTTAAGGAAATAGAAACTGAAGTTGTGGATTACCAATAAAGTGAAGGATTTAATGCAGAAAATGCAACATCATTAATGTCACTGCATAATGGAACAATTACTACTAATTACTACTCAAACTAAGGAGAAACAAGGGAATTGGGAGGCATCTGAAAACTTGCCACCTAATGATGCTTTAGAGCGTTCTGTAGGAAACCAGCACAATAATTCAGTTGAGGTTGCACAGCAGGAAGCAGTGACAAGTCTGATGTAGGCAATGTTGTGGAGTGGTGGGCCAATGGGTTTTCATATAAAAGAGCAGCAAATGATACAGGATGCATCCAAAGAGGATATGTCACAGGAAGGTGTTCTAGAACTTTCTGTGGAATGCCCGCTGGAAAAAGAGGAAATTATGTGCTTATAGTTTTGAAGAAAATGATCTCTGGGAAGAACCACTCAGTTTAATAGAGATGGATAGACATATTAATATTACTGAAAGAAATAGATTACAGAAAGTAAATAATACCCAATATGTTAGAAGGCTGATAAAAATATGAATGCAGTAATCAAAACTATTAATGGAAATCCACGTGGGCTCAGTTTACAGGAGCTGCTCTATGATTGGTGTGCTCTATCTGATCTCTGGAGTGAACCCAAATGAAAACCTATGGCATCCTTTGAAATCTAGAAAAATATATAAGTATTTTATTCACTATTCTACACTTTTAAACTGTGTATTACTGATTTTCCACCTTTTAACCGTTTTTCACATTTTAAACTGTTTTGTTGTTTCACTTTTTCAATTGTTTGCTGTTTGAGACTGTTTTTCCTGCACTTTGCATTTTCTGCTACTTGTGTATTTTATTGCATTGGGTAGATTCAGATTTGCTGAATCTAGACTATTTGGCATTACCTGAGCATTAAAACCAGCCACCTTACATTAAGAGGGCCCCCTGCACCCTAGTGGAAGAAGAATGTAGACAAGGACCCATCTGAGTTGGGGATTGTTGTAATAAGGCTCTGTACTGAACATTTCCATTGGCCAGCTTGTTTGAAAATTGCTTAACTAAGCTGTGCATTGTGCAATTGAGGGGAGGTAGTACTGCCTGTTATAGATGCAAAGACTTAGAAAGTCAAATTTTCCCTAGATAGCTGCTTGTGAATCATCCTATGCTTCCCTGTTTCTCTGCACTACACAGCTGCATACTGCTGCCTGGAGAGCAACTCAGCTGTGCATTTTTTAGGGTGTTGATGCAGACACCTACTCCCAAACCTCCATAGCCTAGTTGATTCTAATAGTCCCTCAGCAGAACCAGTTCCATCCAGCCTCTACCCACTACTTACTACAGAACAAACCTGACATATTGGATGGATAGTTTCCAGTATTTCTCCAGCCAGCCTGAAGGACATGAGCATCCTGAGGCAAAGTAGCAAGTGCCTCATCTATACTGACAACCTATTACTTCTTAAACATACTAATACAATATGTGAAAGATGTATCTATACTATAAATCTGGACGCAATGCTCTCTCTCTCTCTCATGAAACAGCAAATCAAATACCAGACGGGTTGATAGCATACACACTCTTCACATCTTCCACAAACCAACAACAAAATGCATAAACCCGCATATGCAGAGGTACTCACTAGAAGTATACCAAAAGAACACAGACCTCCCGAACACAAACCATCCATACACAATGCAGTCCCAACAGCATCCACTACACATATAAACACACACATCAGTGTCTCACCCAACACACTCCTAAGGCAAAATACCTCAAAAATAAATGTCCTAGTCATAGATGACGCAATAGCGATGTCTCACTGCAAATGAAAAATATCATTGACTTTAACAATTGGCTTAGCTTCAGGTGTCAATCCAGGGGGATCTAGTATCTGTCAGCCTGGGATGACATGGTCACAAGACCACACTGCTTTGCCAAGAATGGTCTTCATTTATCACCTCTTGGCTTTTGGTTACTGGCTAAGGTACTTGTCTCCCCCATAATGCCTTTTTCAGGTAATTTCATAAGAACAAAATTCCCAATGTCAAAACATCTTCTAGAGACAAACTCAAATTTATGCTGCTTAATGCTAGGAGTCCAAATCAGAATCTGCACTCACTGGAAGCACTTCTTACTTTGGAAGACTCAGATGTCTGTACAGTATCAGAGACAAATACACCTCAAGACTGGTTAAACAGTAAGCATCCTGAGAGCTACTGAATGTCCAGCTAATTGTAGGAAAGACCCCCCCCCCCAACATCATAGTTAGATAGAGGTCCCGCACCAAGAACCAGGTAAACCACACTGCTTACCTGGACCTACTTGAGTCACTCACAATACAGCCAAACACCCTAGTCATGGATGACTTTAACTATCCCTTCCTTGACTAGGCAATATATATAAGCTCTGACACACTTGCCCTAAAGTTCCTATACTTTGTTAACACAAATGCTTTGAAACATATATGTCTATTAGTAGCATATTAAAACTGCATTCTTATTTAGTATAACCTTGATAATTTATTAATGGAAATTGTTTTATTTAAGCAATGATTTGTTGCTTTTTTTATATGTTTATTTACTTATTGGTTAATTAAGGTCATGTGATGGGGAGAGTGACTTTTAAATAGCTTGATTTCTCTATTTATTGTATTCTGAAGAAATTTTGTTGATACATACAGACGAAAGTGCTCAATTTTATTAAACACTTTCAGCTAAGTACCACATGCCTTCTGTTTTTCCCAGCTACGTTGTTTGGATTTGGTTTCATTAGTTCTTGGTTTTTGGTGCTTTGGAACAGATAGTCAGCACCTCCACAAGGGGCTCAAATATCCTTGATCTGGTGCTCACCAACATGGTAGATTGCTGTACCACCCCAAGTGTGAGGCCCTCCCTGGTAATGTCAGATCACAAATCTGTTTTGTTCAAAGTAACAATCACAACTAACACCCCGGAGCAAAAAATTAAAAAAATTTCTCCAAAGCAAACCATAGCCTCCAATGTGATGGTATAAATAGTTTCAATCCCCCGCTCACCATCGACAGCAGTGTCTTCCATACTGAGGAGTACACTAATACGTTGTATAAACATTTATACAAGTGTATAGACTCAGCCATACCTAAATGGATTAAATCAAGATCCTCACAAAAAAACAAACCACCTGGTGGAAATCCAGCTTAAATAGATTATACAAGAGAAAGAAACTGCTGACTAAGAGGAAGAAAACGTCTCATCATTGGAAAGACACCCTCCACAGCTTGAATAAGCAAATTAGACATCATGTTAAGTCCTCCAAAGCTAACTATGAAACCAAATTAGCATCTCTGGCTAAGCATAATCACAAGGCATTCTATAACTACATCAAAAATCTTGAAGGGAAGGCACAGATTTGCACCTGTCTAGTAGTGGATGATACCACTCATATGGAATCTGCAAAAATTGCCAACCTGCTAGCAGACAGGTTTAGCCAAAACTTCACTATACTGTCACCACCAATCATATCCCAAAATATATCCATCACCTCACCAGTCCTCTACCTAGTATCTTCAATGAGTAGGTCATAACCACCCTCTCCAAAGCCAAGAACACAGCCTCTATGGGACCAGACAACATCCTAGATTGCTTTCTAAACAGTCTAAAACAGGAGCTGACAGAACCACTGGGTGCCCTCTTCAACCACAGTCTAAGTACTGGCTTTGTTCCGCCCAAACGGAAAACTGCAACTGTGATCCCTTTGCACAAAGGGGGGGTCCCTCAACCAACCCTGAGAAGTATAGACCCATAAGCCTAACCAGCCTTATCTGTAAGGCTATGGAAGAATAATTATGCACCTAACCAACAAGGATATAGGAGACCTTCAAACTCTTGACCCAACACTATTTGGTTTCGTTAAAGGCAGATCATGCTTGTTAAACCTAGTAGACTTCTTTGAAAATATCATCAAAGCCTTGGATGAAGGCAAAATAGTGCATACTGTCTATCTCAACTTAGTCAAAGCCTTTGACACTATCCCCCACTCAGGCATGATCAATAAACTCACCCAGCCTGGGTAAACCCATATGTCATTAGATGGATAACCAATTCCCTCACTGACAGAAAATATACAGTCAAAGGGGATTCCACCTCTACCAGCAGACCTGTTATGAGTGGTGTTCCACAAGGATCTGTGCTAGGTGCACTTCTGTTTGGAATCTATTTCACAGAAGTTCAGGCTAAAATAGATGGCCTATGGCTTACCAAGTTTGCTGATGACTGCAAACTGGGTGCAATCACTGAAACCCAAAATTATGTCACTGTACTATAAAAAGTGCTTACATAGACAAATAATTGCTGCCAAAGTCATGGACTCAAACATCACAAAAAATACATTATCATCCCCTTCCATAAAGGTGAAGTCCCAGCAAATTACAACATTAACAATTCCCCACTAAGTTCAAACCCAGTGATGACAGACTTGGGAACGCAGGTTGATAACAGCCTTAACTTCAATCGTTATGTATCCAAAATGGTGAGGAAGGCCTTCTACATTGCCCATTTCATAAGTAAGGGAATAGCATCCAAACAAAGCAGGTTGTAACTCCTCTGTACTTATCCCTCATCAGACCATTAATAAGGTAGAGTACTCCATTCTGAATTTACCTCACCAAACACCTGTAGCAGCTTGAGGGACCTCAGAGGTTTCTCACCATGAAAATTCAAGGCCTTCATCACATGGCCTACATGGACAGACTGAGGCACTGTCACTATACTCTGTATTGTATAGACTGCTTACAGGTGACTTGTGCCTGGCCTACAGAACAGTCTTGGACCCTGCCTTAATGGAAATGCTATACATTTGCAAATCTAATGGAACAAGACAGATATGTCTCCCAGAGGCTGCCACTCCTCTGGAACAAACTCCCAATTCAAGTTAAAAAAAAATTCCCCAATGACTCTATTAAAGCATAACTTGGACAACTGGATGAGATACTGTAAATTCACTCCAGGAGTTTCACCTTTGTCCATCTTGGATAGGGGCAGTCATTGCTGTTCATAACTTTGTGCACTAATATAGAGTATTTCTCTCAGTCTGTGAGAGAAACAAGGTTAAAACATGGCTAGGCTTGTAAAGGCCCTAGGGCCAATAGCCTAGTAACCTCCTATGATTCTATGATCCTATAACAGAAGTAAATAAGATATATTACTGTGCACTTAAATTGATAACAGATACAAATACACAGAGTAGTATGAGAAAAGAAGGTAGGAAATAAGATGCCACCATGGAAACATCATACATTGAAAACTATAAAGCAATTAAAGTAAGAATAATATAAAACAGACCAACAAAAAATTAGAAAGATGGACATGGTAAAAGCACCACAATCAAAACAGACCAGGATCTATCATGCACTACTGCAAATTATATACTAAAGATATAAGCACAGGCTGAAAAACTAAGAAGACATGCAGATAAGTATAAAGGAAAAGTACAAGATGAGCAATTCATTGATGACCCAAAAAAAGATTTATAGAAAACTGGAAAATGCCACAGGAAAAAAAAAGAAATAGATGCATTTTGGAGAAATATTTATGAAGACCCTGTACAACATTACAAAGATGCTGAATGGACAGAAAAATAAAAGAAACAGTAAGGAGGTCAACTTTTGAGAAAATTAAATGGGATGAAGTACCGGCCAGAGAAACTGAAACAAATTTATTAAAAGCTTCTAAATGGAAAACACTATGCCCAGATGCAGTACATAACTTCTGGGTAATAGTAGTAACATCTTTATACAAAGACATAGCCTGAGTAAGAATTACTTATATGCACATCCCAAACAGATAACTGCCTGGCTAGCAACAGGAAAAAATTATAATTTTCCTTAAGAGTGAACCTGTAATGAATCCTAAGAAGTATATACCAGTAATCTGCCTTCTGATGATGTACAAATTATATATTGGAATTGATGCAGACAGTGTTTATAGTCATTTAGAAAAAAAAAACAAAACTCAAATCATGGCCATAGAACAAAAGGGTAACAAAAGAAAGTCATATGAAACAAAGGATCCTTTACTGGTAAATAAAGCCATAACAGAGAATTGTAACAAGGGGAAGAATTTAAGTATACCAACAAAAATCAAATACGTGTGGGTAATAACCAAACAACACAAAATAAAAAATAGCCCAAATCCAACACATATAGGCTTTAGCAACTGACAATTTCTTTTATTGTATAAAAATGTACTGTATAAAAACACCAAGATAAGTGCTTTCATCTCATAACAAGACTTTATCAGATAAATATCTATACTCGCTGTGCACATTATATACCCTACCAAATACCCTCCCGCTATAATAATCCAATTAAAAACACTCAAAGTGGTTACATAATTATGTTCTTTTAAAAAGCTTTTCTGTTGTTGTCAAACCAGTTTCACTAACAACACATTCCATAGTGTGTCACAAGCCAAAAACATAAAAACTGTTAAAAGATGTGTTTTTTCACCAGTTTTAATGTTTAATTTCTTTCATCCTATGTTAAATCACAGCTGCCTTTTCCTTTAAAATAGGTTTAAGGGATACCTGTTCATTTAACCCCGGAGGAAGGATTTAACTTAAGCTGCCATATCAACTTTCTCTTCAGTAAAAGTCCTTTCCAAACACCACTCCTGGGATTCATTTTTATTGTTTCAAGAATTCCAAATCTAAATCATGTATGTTTGCTGCATGTAACCGAATGTTTGAAAAGGGCATTAGTCTCCTACTTTGCATTAATATCATATATGTGTTCATAAATGCTATTTTTCAAAGCCCACTCCGTCTTTCCTATAAGAAAGCTGGACACCCATCACATTTAGCCAGATAAACCAATTTGGAAGCACTACATTTCCCATCTTGAAACACCACCCTGCTTTTTAGCACATTTTCCAAAATTATACTTGATTCCTTTGTTATAAAAGGACACTGCTTACATTTACCACAAGGAACCATACCCTTGCTCTTAGATGTACCATACATTGCAGCTCTTTCAAGCAAATATTTGACATTTTTCTCCATTTTCTATGTGACCACAGGTTCCTCTCCCACCACCTCATGTAATTCACTGTCAGGCCGAAAGATGTTCCATTAGCATATTGGTTATATTCCAAAATTAAATCATTCTCATAACTAACAGTTTTAGAGACCCCCAATGAGTTTTCCAACCCAAACCCAAGCAGGGGTTTATATTTCTTATATTTCTTTCTATTTCTTATATTATATAAGAACCTAAGTATGGCATGAATGCATTACAAAATAGCATTTGACAGCCTCCCACATTCATGGATAAAGGAGTGCTTACAGATGTACAAGATATATCCTTCATTGATCAATTACACTACAGTAACCATGAAACAGTGTCAATACACTTTGCAGTCAAGCCATGACAAAGTGTTAATTACTGTCTCAGGGATAAAAAAATCAAAGGGGGGATAGTCAAGAGTGATTCTTTGTCACCACTGCTATTTTGTCTTGCCCTTACCCATTAAACTGTTTACATAACAGATTAGGCCATGGTTACTATTTGGCTCCCAAATAACAAACTTTGTAGACTTTTATCTACTTTTATGGATAACTTAAAACTGTATAGTTCAGCAAATGAGGAGTTGAAAGTACACCTGCAAGTGGTTAAAACTTTCTCAGGTTGTATAAGAATGCTATTTGGTCTTTATAAATCTACAAATGAAACATTTAAAGCAGGAAATTATCAGTATACCTAGAAAATATCCATCTGGGACAAGAATGTGACATAAAGGAATTTGAACAGGAGGAAGTGTATACATATTTGGGAGTAAATGCAGGATAAAACTTGGTAAGGAATACTTCAGAAGGCTAAAACTAATGTTGAAAGGAACCTTGATATCTAGGAATAAAGTTCAAGCTTTAAACCTATTTGCTCTTCCTGTTCTAACTTCTTTAATTTTAGTGTGATTGACTGGCCCCAAAAGATATTGGATCAGCTGGACAGGAAAACAAGAAAATGCTTCACACGTATAGGTTCATAGGTAGTTACTAGACTAATGATCCCTAGTGATTATTATTAAACTAAAGATCATTAAGGCCCTAACAAGACTAGTCACATATCCTAAAATGTTTGGGTCCCTGAGTATTATGGATGTCTATATGGGAGGGGGGGGGGGCAAGTTAGTTAGGAAGTAACTAAGGATTTGTAGGAGGGAAGTTAGAATAAAACTTTACTTATTGATGGTCTCTGTCCATAAAGAACATGGGGTCCAAACTGGTGGTAAATATATGGGTTTTCCATGCAATTGTCTAGGTTTTGTTGGAATATGGTTAGGGATGAGCTCTCCTTTACAAGGATGGGGAGCCTAGTTCATGGTGTGAGAGTCCTTTGGGACATATATCTCTTCCTCTAGCACATTCTGTTTAGGTCAGGAGTGAATTTCAGATCCCTGGATCTGGTGTTGCTGGTGTTGTTTGTTTTGTGCATGTGCAAAAGGACTATCAGGGCTGGGTCTGAGGAAGACCAGTAAGCCAGGTAAAGATCCTCTCTCAGCAGTCTGTAGGAGACTGAATACAGTGACAGAGCCTTTAGGCGATCAGTGTAAAACAGTGTATTCACACCCTGAATTCTCCTAGTGAGAAACCTTTGTGGGCATTCCAGCTGTTGCAAGGGTCTGGTTAAATACATGCCAAAGGGGGAATTGTATTCATTGATAGGACTGATAAGGGAAGAATAGAGTGGTGCTATAACTTCTGTGGACCTGGATGCCATACCTTTACCTATAATTTGGGTGAAATAGCATGATTTTCTTATTATCTTAGCTGTGTATTAATCAAAGGCAGACTGCTGTCTAAATATGTTCTGAGATCTGTTACTACAGAGTCAACTCTTACGGGTGTTCTATCAGTGGAATAATTAACTTGGGTTGACAGTTTCCCAAATGGCAATATAATGAATTTTTAGCATTGAGTTTTAGGCCATGGCTTTGCACCAGTAATTTGTCTGTGCTAAACCCTCTTGCAAGATGTTGGTGTCTTGTGGGGAGTCTGTAATAGCTCCCAATTTACAATCATCTGTGAAGTATGTGAGTCAGAGGCCTTCAAAATTAGCCTTGCCTTCCAAGAATTAGATGCCAAACAAGAGTGGTCCCAGCACGGAGCCCTGGGGTACTCCACTGGTGACCAGTATCTTAGCTGAGGTTGCCTTATTGATCCTGACTTCTTGGGTCCTGTCTGTTTGCCAGCCTGCAATCCAGTGAGTTATATACAGATTAATACCTAGCTCATTGAGATTGTCAACAATGCGTAAGTGGGTTATTGCATCACATGCCTTGGCCAGGTCAAGATAAGCACTATGCACTGTTTTCCCTCATACATTGCATTGGTGACCTTTTCATAGAAGCTAACTACATTAAGTTGGCATGACCTCCCCTTAAAGCTAAACTGGGATGGGTCCATTGTCTGGAGTTTGCCAATGTCCTTGTTTATCATTTCCATGATAATTTGTTCTATGGCTTTGTATATTAGATTAACGCTCTTCCATGTTGGTGAGTACCAGATCCAGTATGCCTGATACTCTGGTTGGAATAGACACCATCTGTCCAGGGTGTTTATGTTAATAAAGTCCAGGAAGCATTGTGCCTATGAGTTTGAGGCAGTGTACATTTCCCAGTCTACAGATGTGTTAGTAAAGTCACCCAGGAACAGGATGCTTGCTTGGATGGTGAGTGCCTCTAGTAGGTTTAGCTAAGAGTCACGAGACTAGGGACATAGATGGTGACCTGTAGCTAGCCATGATATGGTGAGGGACCTTATCTAGGGTGTCTTGCCTGTAGATGAGCTGCATGGTATCATCCTGGTAACCAACATGGAGGAAGGTTTGCTGCTAATGTAGATTGAGACACCTCCACCTTTGGCCCCAGTCTATGCTGTTGTTGATCTAAATGTGTGGAAGGCAATGTTGCCTTGCACTGCCGAAGTACCTTCTATGCCTTTAAATCATGTCTTGGTCATGGAACATATGTCTACATCCTCCAATGTGAGCAGGGCTTGAAGGGTGTGGAGTTTTTTGTTTAGGCTCCCAAAATCAACCAGTAACACAGTAAGGTCACTTGTAGACTTTTTCACTATGTTGGTAGTTTTGTCTTTTTGTCATTGCCTAAAAAGGCTCTAAAGGTGTGTATAACATTTTAGCCAATACCCAAACACCAGCGAGAGGAGCAATCCATCCTTGCAAATCAATGTGATCTGTTGTCCATATTCTGCCATGCTGATAGAGGTTGGATTTCCATGGAGTGATACCATAAACTAACGCAGTTATTAAAATCAATCATTTTACGTTCATAATGTGGCATCATCCTTAGTGAAGGTAGAATGCTGCTCAATGCAAGGCTCATATCTATGTGTGACATATTATGAGAGATTAATTTTGTCTCTTCATATTTGTGTCAGGTCATTTACAACCATATGGATTATGACAGAATCATATTGATACCTGGGATGCAGTGACTTGAGTATATGAATGGTATTGTGGTTCCTAGCTCCAGACAGGCAACTGTTATTTTCTCCTTGTCTAACCTGGTGAGTTGGGGCATCTGTGTGACACACAATGGAGTCCCAAATGACAAGAGTATTAGGTAAAG